>NC_086017.1:177774318-178077348 GCF_029281585.2 Gorilla gorilla gorilla
GATTGCTGTATCATATGGTAGTTCTATTTTTAGTTTTTGAGGAACTTCCAAACTATTCTTCATAGTGACTGTACTAACTTATATTCCGACCAACAGTGTATGAGGGTTCTCTTCTCTCCACATCCTCTCTAGCATTTGGTATTGCTTGTCTTCTGAA
This sequence comes from Gorilla gorilla gorilla, assembly GCF_029281585.2. Lineage (NCBI taxonomy): Eukaryota > Metazoa > Chordata > Mammalia > Primates > Hominidae > Gorilla > Gorilla gorilla. The sequence goes on from NC_086017.1 coordinate 177,774,476, forward strand.
TAAAAGCCATCTTAAATGTAGTGAGATAGTATCTATTGTGGTTTTGATTTGCATTTCCTACCAGGGGCCATGCAGCATGGAGAGTCTGCACCTGCATTTCTCTAATGAGCAATGATTTTGAGCACCTTTTTTTTATGTCATTTGTGTCTTCTTTTGAGAAATATCCTTTAAAATCTTTTGTCCATTTTTGATCAGATTATTAAATGTTTTCCTATAGAGTTGTTTGAGCTATATGTTCTGGATGTTAATCCAATGTCAGTTACGTAGTTTGCAAATATTTTCATCTATTCTGTGGCTTGATTCTCCACTTTGTTTCCTTTGTTGTACAGAAGCTTTTTAGGTTGATGTGATTTCATTTGTCTACTTTTGCTTTGGTTGCCTGTGCTTTTGGGGTATTGCTCAATAAATTTTTGTCTAGCCCAATGTCCTTGAGAGTTTCTTCAATGTTTTCTTGTAGTGATTTCCTAGTTTGATATCTTAGATTTAAGACTCTAAGACATTTTGATTTGACTTTTGTATATGGAGAGAGACAGAGGTCAAGTTTCATTATTCCACATATGAATATCCAGTTTTCCTAACACTATTTATTGAAGAGACTCTCCTTTCTTTAATGTACGTCCTTGTCATCTTTTTTGAAAATGAACTCACTTTAGGTATATGGATTTGTTTCCATGTTTTCTATTCTATTCCATTTGTTTATGTGTCTGCTTTTATGCCAGGACCATGCTGTTTTGCTTATTATAGCTCTGTAGTATAATTTGAAGTCAAGCAATGTAATTCTTCCAGTTTTGCTTGTTTTGCTCAGGATAACTTTGACTATGCTGGTTGTCCCAAATATCATTCTCATTTGTTTCCAGACATTTTTAAATTTCCTTTTTAATTTCTTCACTGATCCAGTGGTCATTCAGGAGCATATGTTTAAGTTGCCATGTCTTTGTATAGTTTCCAAAAGTCCTCTCAGTGTGGCTTGCCAAGAAACTCGAGTTCTGACCAGTAGGATGGGTGATTCTTTTATGGCTAGCTCTGGTCCAAACGTTCCCTCCACACACAGGCACTGGCTAAGCCCAGCATGGCTTTCTTCTCTACTATTGACAGGGCAGCACTGACATCAATGTAATGTTTTCCAGTTACTGTACTTTTCTTCCTCCCGGTGCAGACTCTTCATGCTGCATGGCCCCTGGTGGGAGATGAGGGAATGGTGGCATTAAAAATTCAAAACTATCTTTCTGACCCTCCTCAATGCCTGTTTCAACAATATGAAATTAAAATCAGGTACTGAGATTACTCACCTGATTTTTTATTCTCATGGTGGTGCTTTTCCATGTGCAGATAGTTGTGTAGGATGTAATAAATTCCTCTTCAAAGGTTTTAGCCTGTAAATTGTAAAATACAATGAGTTCCGAGATCCTCTGCAAGGAACCAATGTATCAGTATATTCACCTCCCCTGTTCTTTGTTCTTCATTTTAAAGTTTAACTTCCTCATTCTCTTCATCTCCTTGCCACTAGTTTCAGAAAAAAAATCCTCCTATCCTCTATCACCTGCTCCATCCTGAGTCACCCCTGGTCACCTGCTCCATCCTGAGTCAACCTTGTTCACTTGCTCTGACCTGAGTCATCCTGAGTCACCTGTTCTGTAAGTGCCCTTCCTGCCAAACTACTCACCCCACCACTCTGACTCGTACCCCTGCTCTGTTTAAAATAGCCAATCGGAATCAGCTTAGACTGTGTGGTCCAACCCTAGCCAATAGGGGAACAACACAGCAGTAGAGGCTACCTGTATCAGGAATAAAAAGACCTTCCACTCCTTGTTCAGGTGTGCTCTCACCATTGCTCCATCCGCGAGTTGCACCCTTCTATAGAAGTAAAAATTACCTTGATGAGAAAATTAAATTTATACTCGAGTGCTATTTCTTTTGTGGCACTGAAAATTTATTTATAACAGTTGTTAAAATTTGGTATTCCTAAGTGAAGCATGAATGTAGTAGCCTTTCATTCCTCCACCTTGCTACACCCTCATTTACTAGGATATTATTACATAAGCATGTTTAATTAAATCATTGGTCATATAATTAAACTTAATCTCTAATCCCCTTTCCCTTTCCTTGGAGGGTGGCAAGTAAAATAGCCATCTCTCTAAACATGTGCTTGGTCTTCCTGGGGTGTCCTGCCATTATCCTGAGACATTTTGTTAGCATAAACTACCTGAGGACCACCCTGGATCACCTCATCAGCATAAATTATCAGGACCCACCACTTATAACAAAGAACTTCTATCACTCAGGAAATTTTAACGATTTAAGGTTTCCTTACTAAGAACTTGAAATATTTGCCAGTTATCTTCCTCATTATGCAAAGTGTTTATACAAGAAATGTATGGATGTTTCAGTATTAGAAAATCTACTGATAGGATTCACCGAAATAACAGCTCTAAATAGGAAAATTTATAAAATTATCTTCATAGATTTTTAGATGCTGACAAAGACTTTTATCAGATTCAACACATATTCACTCTAATAACTCCTGGGAAAAAAAGGAATGGATAGCATATATCCACATAAATATGCACTTATGTGTATGATCTCTAAAATTAACTTGTGATTTTAATCCAATTCCAGTGAGTTTTCACATTGAGCTAGACAAATTGATCTTAAAGTTTATATGGAAAAAAAAGTGTTGGGAGGCAGATTCAAGTATCTTTGTGCATACATTTGTCTTTTCAAAACATGTTTTTGTGCCATATATTTAAAAATAAAAGCAATAAGAATAAAAAGTGGACAAAACTAGTAGTACAGAAAAGAAACTTAAAACAGTGAACCCAATAGTATTTCCAATTCTATTAGTCCATTTTTATGCTGTTGATAAAGACATACTGGAGACTGGGCAATTTACAAAAGAAAGAGGTTTAATTGGACTTACAGCTCGACGTGGCTGAAGAAGCCTCACGATCATGGCGGAAGGCAAGGAGGAACAAGTCACGTGTTATCTGAATGGCAGCAGGCAAAGAGAGGGCTTGTGCAGGGAAATTTCCTTTTTTTAAAACCATTAGATCTTGAAAGACTTATTTACTATAATGAGAAGAGCATGGGCAAAGACCCGTCCCCATGATTCAATCTTCTCCCACTGGGTCCCTCCCACAACATGTAGGAATTATGGGATCTACAAGATGAGATTTGGGTGGGGACACAGAGCCAACCCATGTCACCAATGGATATTATATTTATACTGAAGAGAAAGAGACAGTTAATGGGAAATAACACATGCATTCAATATATGACTCTATAACATTAGGCTTGGGTAGGGGCAGCAGGGGCAAATAATTGCAAGCAATGTATATTCTCTTAAGTGGTTTGCTTACCTTGGTGGTATAGGTGAAGCAATTTTTAAACTATTTTATATGCATTATAGAATTCAACAAATGAATGAATATGTTGATGATGTTATGAACCAGGATTCTCACTACAAAAGCATAGCAGAAAGAAGGTTAAAGATAAAAAAGGAAACATTGTGAGCTAGATTAGATTTGGGGGTATAGGTGAAGACTCATGCTGTCAAAAATTTACGTATGTCGATTCATATATTTGTATTTACATGTAAGTATATGTGCATGTGTGTATACATGCAAATATTTTCTATATGTATCTCTATGTATGCACATACATATAGAAAATATGTATATACATACATATAGAAAATACGTATCTACATATATACATACATATAGAAAATACGTATGTACATATACACACATATAGAAAATATAGACTGTGGAATCTTGATAAAATCTAAATTCATCATTATGTCAGCATTTCCAAACTTTCATAAGAATATGTCTCTGTATTTATTTCCTCTACCTATCATCTACTTTACCCTCAAAAACTTAACACAGGGTCATTTGTTCAACAAAGTCATTTGCCTTCCTGAGCCCTAGGCAAATAGGGCCGCTTCAATGCTGAGTTTCTTCTGAGTGCTTTGTTTCTTTCTGTTAGTAATAATACAAAATGAATATAAAATATGATGTCTTTATAGCATACCCTTCCCTCATCCTCTACCAATGCCCTCAAAATGCTCTCAAATTATATTATGTACAAAAATCCCTGAGGCAAAATACCAGACAAAAGGAATCACAGCAACAATGCTTTCTGATTTAGTATTTTTTAGATGGGGATCAGAAATATGCACTTTTAGAACCGCCTGTGGGAGTCCCTGATTTTGGTCCACCGAATGCTCAGGAAAAATTTACCCTCATATATAAAGTACAAACTTTTTTATCCCTACACTTCTTGAGACTATAAAAGGACATAATATTTAATACAATCGTTTCCTAAATACAACATTTTTAACAACAAAGTTTTCTGATTTACAAATATAAAAGCTACAGATGAATTATTTATTTATTTACAAGAAGGTACATATTTTTGTCAGTGATAATCTGTTTTTGCCATATATGCACATATAATAATGATATGGTAAGCCTTGGACTGATACGGTCTATTAAATAAATGTGTCACAAAATAGCACACACTCAATATATTTACTCCCAATATGCCTTGTACCTCCAAGTACAAAGAAAGCTTTTGGGAACAATGTAAGCTGCATTTGTCTGCAGGTTTCTTGACTTTAGGTAGGGTACTTTTTAAGGCATTCATTTAAAAGATCTTTAATTGGTTTGAGAACTGGGGCTTCTGTATGGAAGTGTGACAAATTATTATAACCATGAGGGCTTAAGACAACATTAATTTATTATCTTATAACCCTGGAGGTCAGAATCTAACTTTGACTCTCTTGCCTCCCTTTTCTGTATTTAAGGATCCCTGTGATTACATAATCCAGGATAATCTACCTATCTTAAGATCTTTAATCACATTTTTAAAGTCACCTTTGTCTTATAAAGCAGCTATTCACAGGTTCTGGAAATTAAATTATGCACATATTTGGGAGGAGTGAGGGCATTATTCTTCCTACCAAACCAAACTGAATTATGTAAGTATTCATTAGACAATGTGGGACCCTGAAAATTACTGCAAAATAAAGTTATCACAATATGGTGTGTGTATTATTTGTTTTAACAAAAAGAAAGAAAAAGAAAAAATATAACTTGGCTTCAAATTTAACTTAGAATACTTTATGAATAAATTCTAGGTAACACATTATCCTTGGTGAAAACTAACATAATACATTATTTGGAGATTTCTATTTGTCTATGCTATTTGTATTTCGTGGGTCAGTTATATCAAATAACTGCACCCTTAAATGAAGAGTAAAACTTAGATATCAGCTTGTTGTGAATTTTAGTATGTCATTTAGTGACAAATATGAGAGTTCTTTGATGAAATGTCATTAAAGTATAAGTAAGGGACTGTATTGCCCATATAAATTATGATTGGGGCCAGTTTATTTTTTTCTGGTGTTACATATGAATGAGAAAATGGGTGATAGCATTTTTATGAGGTCACAAAGTGTCTGTTGTTGAATAATGACTATGAATAAATATTCTATCAACAGAATTTTAAGCGTCCTCCTGTTCTACTTTGAAGGAATCGCTTTGGTAATGGATAGGTACTTATTACTTATCATTTCATTGCAGGACTCACTTTAAAACACAGTTGACCATTTAATAGCCAGCTTATATTTTAATTCATTTTATATTAAAAAGTAGATTATCTCCTTGCTACCTTTTTGTCATGAATCACTTGGTATGATTGACACAACCGTGTAATGAGTAAAATACAATGTGATGAACACACGTCAGACAGAACAATAATTAATAAAGTAGGATTACTATATCATATGTTTCTGTATGTGAAATATTGTATTATATTATAAATATCATATTATATTATGAACTGTAAATCCTACTTTATCTGATGGTGTGCTGGAAGATGATGTCAAAGGGATCACGTAAAGAAAAACAGGAAGTGAGTTCTATGGCTGTAGCACTTAGAGAGGATAGGTTTTCTCTGCAAGAGCTGCCTCAGATGCAGAGTTAGGTACTAAGGAACTTTCTTAGAAAGACCTTCACTACCTAATACAATTCAGGCTGAACTGGCTGATAATTACATTTAAACTTGCAGAATGAGGATATAGAATATTTGTTACAAAAGGAGGCTGAAAAAATATGAAATAATTATGGTAAGAAAAAGATTTCAACTAGTTATTGAAGGAAAGAACAACATTTCACTTACTTGGGGACCCTGTAACTGTCTTCAAATATTCTTTGCCTATTGCTTTACAGAATCAATCTTGATGAATCAACATGGAGTAATAAAAAGAACATGGGTTCTGGATTCAGATAGCACTAATATGATTCCTGGTTCTGTCACTCATACTATGAAACCTTCTTAAACTTTCTAAGACTCTGTTCTCTGTGCTGTACCGTAGGAATGACCTTACCCACACTACAAATTATTGTGAGGATTGACCTACATGTGTAAAACATGTAAGATTACCTGGCAAAGAGGGAGTAGAGGGCTGAAACAATTAGAACTATCTGAATTATCTTTTCCTCCCAACTAGCTTCTTCAGTTTGATTTTTAATCATGTTTGTGCTTTTTTTCATTCTGAAGACATTTTCCCTAGTCTGTGATCTCCCTATGAGTTATCTTATTTCTCTTATAACTTTCATTACTAATATCCTCGTAAGATTAGTCTTCCTCCTTACCATCTTCTCCTTATCCTTTGAAATCTGTAGCTCGCTCTCATCTTGCAAAATCTGCTGGAGGTCTGTTGTCGTGCCTATTTATCCACTTTTTGTTCTTATACTACTCCCTTCCTCCTCAAAGTCTCTCTGTCTTTGGCTTTCCTAAGTCTATTTTCTTTTGATTCTCTACAGGTCTAACTGCACATTTTCAGTCCCCATGCCAGCTCACGTTCTTCTAACCCTAAGGAACTCATTGCTTAACAATATGCACTAGATCTTTTCCAAGTTTCTCTCTGAGCACTTTTCTTGGATTAATCTATTCCCACAGTTTTGGACAACATGAGTATGCGTCAGTTGTAAATGTTACCTCTGACTCAATACGTTTCAAACCTATATATAAGGTTTGGCTGAATATGAGCCATGAGTCTTTAGACAACTTTATATATCCAGTGTATTCAAAATCAAATTTTATTGGCTCTCAAAAATTGATCCTTCTCTTGGGTCCTTCTTTGTATTTAATGGCTTCATCATCCTTTGAATTACTTTAAGTAGCGATCTTCAATAATTTTAATCATTTTTTTTCCTCAATAGGGACTTCATAAGTTTTCCAAAGTAGTTGGGACCACAGGCATGCGCCCCCATGACTAGCTAAATTTTGTGTTTTTAGGGGTGATTGGACTTCACCTTATTGGCCAGGCTGGTCTCAAACTCCTGGCCTCAAGAGACTCACCCTCCTCAGCCTCCCAAAGTGCTGCAATTACAGGCATGAGCCACCATGCCAGGCCAAATTTCATGAATTCTTGACATTTCTCAGCTTTGAACTGGTCTCTCTGATTCCAGCTACTCTCCTCAAAACCCTTTAGAGTTTTCCAAGTAAAATTATTCAGTGAAACATCAAGTGGCCTCTATGGTCTGATTTTGTCAGCCTCATGTCAAAATTTTACCTAGGCATCCTACGTCCCAGTAACATAGAAATTGTTTCTATTCCTCAACTAATCTATTTACTCTTTTTGTTTTAACTTCTGTTACCTTTCTCATATTTTTACCACAAACTGATTGTCCTTCCCTTTCTTTTTCCAGCCATTACAATACAAATTGGCCTTAGAAGTCACTCAGGAAATTGTTATGCTTTTACAAAATACTCTGTTAAGATTAGTTGCTATTTTTAAAAATAGTCAACAGGCATATTGTTGTTTTAACTCATTTTTGTATATTTTTTCAACTTACATGATAGGTTATTTAATTATTTGTGACTGTCTTCTACCAGACCACGAAGTCAGATAGTTTTATTCCACCCCTTCCATCAATAAACTATGCAATGCTTGAATATAAACATTCAAAAAATGTTTAATGAAGTGATATAAATTAGAAAAGCCTTAGATCTAATTATATGATTTGGTTAGAGTAAATATAATCTTTGACAATTCAGGAAACAGTCACATGGAGTTGTGAGGAAGGACAAGAACATCTGCCTAGAAAGTCAGATGACTTAAATAATACTTAATAATCAATGAAGTGACAGATGTTGTAACCTAATTGCTCTCTTATTTTGGAACAAGATATAGTCATAATACTTTTTTAATATTAAAAATGTTAAGTTAATGATACTGTCTATTAAAGCTATGTAAATATTGTTAAAATATAAACACAGAAGCTAATTAATTTCATATGTTGTAATTGCGAAGGAATCCAATAGCAGTGTTTAAATATCAATGGTTAATATATGCAAATAGTAGATACTTTTTGAAAGATGTGGCTATAGATTCTTAGGATAGCTTAAAATTTTACCATGATTTAAAACAAGAAAGATCAATGTATTAGACTAAAGTGACTAGTTCCAAAGTATGCATTTTATGGAACACAAGGTTCACAAAATCCCCTTTAGAATGTTATAGATTTAATAATCATTCACCTTTATTTTACTACAAATTACTATAGAATATAATTGATAACATATTCTATTTCATTTTAGCAGACAAGCCTTCAATATATAAACATCTTTTAAGAAAAATGGGTGAAAATGAGTACTTTTAAAAAATTGTATGCCTTTTTATTCTCATTAACAATCATATCCTCTTTATTTTTCTTTCATTTTCAAAATAATAGAAAGGTCTGCCTCCATTGTGTTACAAATGTCTTATTCTTTATCCTCATAAGATATAGACCTTCCCTACTTGAGATTGACAAGAATATTGAGACTTAACAAGTCCAGGAAAAAATAATAGTGTCCTAGCCTTTGATCCCTGGGTATTACCGTCATTGCTTTTGCTTCTTCTAATGCTCACTGACACTCTGGAGTCTTCCCTAGGTCTTCTGGTCACTTGAAGCTTCTGGCCTATCAAGCTCACAAGTGGGCTCACAGACTGGCATCTGGCTCTTTGCTTATGATTTCACCTATCAAGGATCTATTTACTTACTTTCTCTGCATCTCTTCAAAGGAATCCATGGTCTTAGAGTTTGGCAATGCTCCCATGTTAGGTGGCAGGTTATAGTGGTGTTTTATTATGGACCTAAATGTTCCTACTTACTTCCGGTAATCATTATTTTGTTACTTTTTTTAGACTCCTTTTCTCCCTCTTCCTCTGTCCCACTTACGTATTGCCAGGGCAAGTAGGTATGGGTAAGTATAATCATTTGCAGCATTAGTTTCTCTGATGTATGAACCCTTTCCAAAATTCAATTTGCAAGCCTAAGATTTTGAAAAATACTTTAGCGATTTTTCTTAAAAATGTCTGCTAGAAATACTTATTTTAAAAATTATTCCATCTAATGGGAGGGGATGGTAACTTGGTTTTTGTCTCAGTAATGTCTTATGAATTGTTCCATCCTCCCCAGCAGAGCAATGTCCATCCAATTTTTATTATGAGTCTCAACTCCCTCCCCATCTTCACACATTTTCAGTGATGCCTTATCTTTCCAATGGCAGATTAAGATGGGATATTGGATTACTCTTACCTCAGCAGTTCCCTTGTAGGTGTCCTGAGGATAAGTATGCTATCAAACATCCTGGAAGTCTGTAAATAGAAACCAGTGAATTAAATATCTTCATATGTCTCCTTTTGCTCTATATTGCAAGGATATTAGCCCTTCAACATTATGCTTTCCTTATTTTTGGAAGTGAGTAGCTATTTCATCTTGTTCTATTTTTTCCCAATTTAATAACTGGAAGACTATGGCAATGGGGTAAGGAGAGTATTTAGTTCTTCTAGGGCAAGATTGGAGTCAATACTGCCTTTAAATCAGTCACTGCCCATCTGTAATCTGAATGATACACCAACTGAAATTAGGGATGCCCCTTTTGTGTCCTCATAATCATTCTTTATATCTTAAATATAATTTAATACACTTTCAGTTGTTCTCGGGCGACTGTTCAGAATGCTGACTCTCCTGAGTAGCTGGAATTACAGGCAGGAGCCACCATACCTGGCCAATTTGTGTATTTTTAATGGAGACGGGGTTTAACCATGTTGGCCAGACTGGTCCCAAACTCCTGATCTCAGGTGGTCTGCCTGCCTCGGCCTCCCAAAGTGCTGGGGTTACAGTTGTGAGCCACCACAGAGGTGGAGGCAGGAGAATCACTTGAACCCGGGAGGCAGAGGTTGCAGTGAGCTGAGATCATGCCACTGCACTCCAGCCTGGGCAACACAGCGAGACTCCATCTCAAAAAAAAAATGCTGACTCTCACATCACTGGTGATCTTCCTTTGCTAAACCCCTGGTCTAATGTGCTTAGGTATTCATACAAACCTACTAGTCATCAAATAAATATGGAAAACATCCCACATAAAATATCCCTTTTATGGAGTTTTATAACATACAGTAGAATCAGAAATCCTCTAAACAAACCTGTGGTAAAGAAATCTGCTTAACTTTGTTTCGCATTCTCTCTCAAAGTTATTTTACCGTAGCATTTTTTTGTTTTCTAAATAATAGCTCATAAAACTATGATTCTATAGAACAAATTCTAAGAAATACTGCATTCACTAGTAAATCGAGAGGTTTAATTTAGGGGAAAGAAAAATTTGGAACAGACAATGGAATAATGAAGACTATAGAAGAGTAGTGTGATCAGCTAAAAAAAACTCACATATTCAACTCTTCTATCCTTTTCATTTCTTTGCAAGTCTCACCCTGCTGCTGCCCAGCAGACGTCAAAATGAGCAGGAAAACCACATTGCTGTACAGAGATTCCTAAATGGCAAGCTCTTGCTTCCCTAAGACTAGGTCAGGGACAATATAATCAAAATAGAAGTTTAAAATACTTTTTGTGTTTTTTTGCTTTTCAATACAAAGCATCAGTTTATTTAAGATTCCTAGCTATTCATATGCCGACCATAGAGTATAAAAACCCTGAAAACCCGTATTAACTCATGGATTATTTTCATTTTTAACAGTAACTTAAAGCAGGAAAAAATTTACTTGATTGTTCATCCCATACTACACTGTCATAGTTGCTCATAAATAAAAGCATTATATTTTATTAATCAAACTACTTTGGGAAATAAAAAATGCATGAAATAGAAATCAAAATTTCCAAGACAAAAGGACATGTAATTTATTATTGTAATAGAATAATTTAAATGCTTTCTAAACTTTCTTATTTCAAATTATAAAGTTACTCTTATTGAGCTTCTGAGCAATTGATCTGTGGCCTTCAAATTTTATCCTATTATGTCATCTTAAACATGCACATTACAGGGTCATCCTTTTTGGTGATGCCTATTAGTTCCATCTCTTTGCGGAACAATCCATTATAATGAACTCATGCTATCATTTCACCTTCAACCCCCAAGGACTGTCTGCTTTATGAACTCTGCTTTGAAGCTAACACCTTCATTTCCTTCTGTTTTTTTTTTTTCCCCCGGTCACATTCTAAACTTAATTTAAAGTAGCAAAGAAAGATTAAGCTATTTGCATTTTAATTCTCATTAATATTTTCATTTTATAAAATAGTTACTTGTTCAAAGTAACTGAAATTTTGGACAATGGCAATCTTTCAGAGGGAGAGTGGAGTGATTCTTTTCCAATTAATTTTCATTTTTCATTCCTGCCTCTTCAGAATTATGTCACATCTTTTTGTAGTCTAGGGAGGAATGCTGTAGCTAACATGTGATTTAAGGTGTTTATGCTGACTGCTTAGTGAAAGAGTAACCTTTGAGTTAAGTATTAAAATATGTACTGTTATATAACATTTAAAAGGCTCCCAAAATATATTTTGCAAGTTATTCCTCAATACACCACCACAAACTTTGCAATGAGATAACTTCCTTTCTTTCCATACATTTTAATTCAATTTAATCCATCAGACACAAAATAAATTTACCCTAACTACTATCATGCATTCATTTAGGTGCAGGGATATCAAAAGTACTTAAATCTACTGCTGCCTCTAAGGCTTTCCAGGTTATAAAAAATAGATTGATGTGTAAATAAATAATTGCAATTTTGTGTAATGAGTTCTAAAACAGATACATAAATTTAATACAGGATCACAGAATTGGAAAACCCAGTACCACTTTCCCTCAGGAATAGTTATCAAGAAGAGGTCACCGTAGACCTAAGACTTGAAGAAAATTCCATATCATTTACAATCTTCTGACTCACTTCAAATATTCTGCAGAATCTAGACCCAGTATAACATGTGTTAGTGGACATGGATGGCATTCAGTAGCGAGCTTATGTTTCAGAACAGCTACAGATAATGAAAGAGGACTCATTAGGAGTCCAAGAGCAAACAACTTATAAAACTAGTAGTGAAAAAATACTTTTTCCCTATAAATGTCTAAAATAAAATCTGTTTTATATTTCACATTTTAAAATGACAACTGTACATCTTCATCACTTTCAAACATTATGCCGAAGTCTTAGAGCACTTCCAACATAGAGAAGAAAGTTTAATTTTCTGAATCATCACTGTGATTACCATTATAATATCAAATTAAAGAATTCTATCATTTAGTTGTATTTGATTGGATAATATAATTTTTATATTATGACAGCTTTATAAATTCATATAAATCTATTAAATCTTTTTTATTCTGAAAGACTATGTTTTCATGTAAAATACAAAATATATATTATAAAACTTAAATGAACTAAAACAAAATATTTCTCTCATAATACTGGTCTTAACAAACAGTATTATGTTTCTTAACAGTAAGAATTTGAGGCAAATTCACAGAACAATGCTCAGTACTCAATTATGTATTGTTCCTGAACACATTACGCAGATTTATTTATCCTTAGTATCTTTAGATATATTCTTTCTTATTCTGGAAATTCCTCACCATCAAGTATCTTTAGACATACTCTTTCTTCTTGTGTAAAGTTCTCACCATCAATCTATCAGCTAAAGCCCTGTCTATTTTTCAAGTTTTCATTAAATATAGCTCTGTTTGGAAAGCCAAGAGCTTGAGCATCTCCTTCCATTGTTAATCACTACCTATGTAATACTTCCTCTGAAACTTGCTCTTATTTCATATTTCTGTTTGTACTTTCTCACTTTTTATTTTTGCTTACAGATTTACCTCATCTTGTTTTGTTTGTGTTTCTTTTACTATCAACTAGCAAAATACTGATAGATTATAGGTACTAATACTTCAATGGAAGAGTGGAGGGCAAAGTACAGAGAGTAGAAATTAAATGTAAATTATTAGAAGTAACACTGTAAGGGCTGTTCAGATTAGATGCTTTGATAATTTAAGGTAGACTTTACAAATACCAGTCACTTGTATATGTCTATATGATTATATATCATTTATCCTAGCTTTATGTTCTTCATTCATTAAATCATAAAGTTTATATTTCTTGTTCCAATGTTATGCTTACAAAGCATTTCATTGCTCCAATTTGGCTTCTTGTGTCTTTTTCATAAAATGAACAATATATGCTAGTAGGAGAAGCTAAGTTCAGTTCCATTAACAGGGATTTTATAGTAAATTAAATCTATCTATATTTTGTTTTATTACAGGCGAAACTCATACACAATTCTTGCTTGTGTGACATGTGTGTATTAGAAACATGCAGTTTCTCTCTTACACTTTAAGGTAGTGATGCTTATTTATAGGTGCTGTAGTAAAAAGCGATATAATTGAATGTATCAAGAGTTTCAGTTCTTCATTGTTTAGGGACATTTCATCTTATGTTTCCTTCATTTCTACTTCTACCCGATATCAATACCAAATTGTAGCAAAGCAGGATCCAAAAGCAAAACTTTTCAACGGTAATCCCATTGAGCTATTCCCTAGTGTTGCCACATTAGTATTGTTCACTCACTCATGTATTTCTTCATTCAGAAAATTAAGATACCATCACAATATCAATGTGGTAATAATCTAGTAGAATAAGGAACTAAAATATGTTGGATGCCATGTTAGAAAGGTTCATGTGATACACTCTATTACTTTGTTCTTCCACTGCTAATAAAGACATACCTGAGATTGGATAATTTATAAAGGAAAAGAGGTTTAATAAACTCGCATTTCCACATGGCTGGGGATGCCTCAAAAATCATGATAGAAGATAAAGGAGGTGCAAAGGCAAATCTTACATGGCTGCACGTAAGACAGCATGTGCAGGGAAACTGCTCTTTATAAAACCATCAGATCTCATGAGACTTATTCACTATCATGAGAAGAGCATGGGAAAAATCCACCCCCATGATTCAATTACCTCCCCCTGGGTCCCTCCCATGACATGTGGGCATTATGGGCAATACAATTCAAGATGAGATGTGGATGAGGACAGAGGCAAAACATATCATTCCACCCCTGTACCCTCCCAAATCTCATGTTCTCACATTTCAAAACCAGTCTTTCCTTCCCAAAAGTCCCCCAAAGTCTTAACTCATTTAAGCATTAACCCAAAAGTCCATAGTCCAAAGTCTCATCTGAGACAAAGCAAGTCCCTTCCACCTATGAGCCTGTAAAATCGAAAGCAAGTTAGTTACTTCCTAGAAACAATGAGGGACATAGGCATTGAGTAAATATACCCATTCCAAATGATAGAAATTGGCCAAAATGGACAGGCTTCATGCAAGTCCAAAATTCAGTATGGCAGTCTTTAAACCTTAAAGTTCAAAAATGATCTACTTTGACTTCATGTCTCACATCCAGGTCATGCTGATGCAAGAGGTGGGCTTCCACAGCCTTGGGTGGCTCCACCCCTGTGGCTTTGCAGGGTACAGCCCTCCTTCTGACTGCTTTCACAGGCTGACATTGAGGGTCCTGCTTTTCCAGGCTCACAATGCAAGCTGTCAGTGAATCTACTTATTGTAGGGTCCGAAGAATGGTGGCCCTCTTCTTATAGCTCTACTAGGCAGTACTCCAGCGGGGACTCTGTGTGGGAGCTTCAACCTCACATTTCCCTGCTGCACTGCCCTAACAGAGGTTCTCCATGAGGGCTCCACCCCTGCAGCAAATTTCTGCCTGGAATTCCAGGCATTTCCATACATTCTCTAAAATCTAGGTGGAGATTTCCAAACCTCAGTACTTTACTTTTGTGCACCTGCAAGCCTAATACCACAAGTAAGCCACAAAAGCTTGGGGTTTGCACTTTCTGAAGCAAGAGCCTGAGCTGTTCATTGACCCCTTTTAGCCACGTTGGAGCTGAAGCAGCTGGGGTGCAGGGCACCATGTCCTAAGGCTGCACAGATAGGAGTGTCCTGGGCCCAGCCCAAGAGACCACTTGTCCCTCCTAGGCCTCTGAGTCTGTAATGGGAAGGGCTGCTGTGAAAGTCTGACATGTGCCGGAGACATTTTCCCCATTGTCTTGTTGATTAACATTCAGCTCCTTGTTACTTATGTAAATTTCTGCAGCAGGCTTGAATTTCTCCCCAAAAAGTTTTTTTTTTTCTATTGCATTAGCAGGCTGCAAATTTTCCAAACTTTTGTGCTCTGCTTCCTCTTGAACACTGTCATTTACAAATTTTTTCTGCCAGATACCCTAAATCTTTTCTCTCAAGTTCAAAGCTCCACAGATCTCTAGGGCAGGGGCAAAATACCAGCAGTCTCTGCTAAAACATAACAAAAGTCACCTTTGCTCCAGTTCCCAACAAGTTCTTCATATCCATCTGAGATCACCTCATCCTGGACTTTATCGTCCATATCACTATCAGCATTTTGGTCAAAGCCATTCAACAAATCTCTAAGAAGTTCCAACTTTCCCACATCTTCCTGTCTTCTGAGCCCTCCAAGTCTCCAGGAAGTTCCAAACTTCTCCACAGTTTTCTATCTTTTTATGAACCCTCCAAACTGTTCCAACCTCTGCCTGTTTCCTAGTTTCAAAGTCGCTTCTGCATTTCCAGGTATCTTTACAGCAGCACTCCACTCTTTCAGAACCAATTTACTGTATTAGTCTGTTCTCACACTGCTAATAAAGACATACCTGAGACTGGGTATTTATTAAGGAAAGTAGGTTTAATGAACTCACAGTTACATATGGCTGAGGAGGCCTCACAATCATGGAGGAAGGTGAAGGAAGAGCAAAGGCACATCTTACATGGTGGCTGACAAGAGTGTGTGCAGGGGAACTGCCCTTTATAAAGCCACCAGATGTCATGAAACTTATTCACTATCACAAGAACAGCATGTGAAAATCATCCCCCCCCATAATTACATTATCTCCCACTGGATCCCTCCCATGACACATGGGGATTATGGGAGCTATAATTCAAGATGAAATTTTGGTGGGAACACAGCCAAACTATCATATAGTGAGGGTACAAGGGAGATTTACTATTTCTATTTGTGGAAGATGGGGTAAATGTGAGTAAATAATAGCAATGACAGTTTAATAATGGTTTAGAAAAGAAGTAAATGAGGAAATTCCAGCTCCATAATAAGATACACTCTGTAATCATGATGCAAACACTATATGACTTCAGGGAGCTCATTGTAAATGATATTAGGTTTTCACCACCATATTTCAAGATAATGTTGCTTAAATTGTAATTACTGCTCTCCAGAGGTGTTCTAACATTCTTAGCTCTGCAGGTTTAGGTGTATGGAAAAAATAACCTTTCTTTTAATTGTCTTTTTTTCATTCCATTCTGTTATGAAATGATGAACTATAATTTTCAAAATAAAGTTTACTTAGAAACTAAGGAAGAATAAAACAAAAAGAATACACATAGAGATGTAAGTAAATGACTCCAGTGTTGCTTCATATCGGTATATGTAACTACTTAACAATTCCCCTAAGTCGTCTAATCACAACTTTAAACCAAAAATTTCCAAACCAGAAGTATTAATTTCCTAAGCCAATCTACCATTTCTTAAGTCACAAATATAGGAATCATCCTTGATTCTCCCATTTCTGGAGCTCGTGTATAATTCATTAACAAGTTCACAAGCTCTTTCTCCTAAATCTCAAATTCCTTCCACTTCTCTCTACCTCCATGGCCCTACCCTTAACCAGATATCATCTGGATAACTGTATTATCCTCACAATTGGTTTCAATAGAATAGTCTTCTCATCGCCATTCCCTAAAATGCATTCACACAGAAGTTAGAGAACTTATTTTTAAAATATAATATTAAATGAGTTTCCTTTAAAAAGTATTTAGAGGTTTCTCCATTGCTTGTCAAATTAAATCTAAACTGATTACCAGGACCTATAAGATTCTCTTACATTTGGTTCCTGCTGATGCTTTCAGCTAAAGTTACAGAAGTATCCACTCACTGACTGTATTCCAACTACACCGTCCTTCTCCAGGATCCTGCAGTAGCTTTTACATCTTGTGATTTTGCACTAGCTTTCGTCTTCTTTGGATGCTCTTTCTCAGTTTTGCCCTTGGTTGCTTTATTCCCAGGGTCACTATTAACTCATCCTATTTACTCTGTTTACAAAACATAGCACATTTTGGAACCATCTTATTTATACACTTGTTCAATTTTGTCCCTCACTATAATATAAGCTACCCAAGGAAAGGGCAGAATATTTTTGTTTACCACCAGGTCCCCAGCATTCTTCATGATATCTGATAAGGGTATCAGTAAGGATATCCTTATCTAGTAAAGATAATATAAATATTCATTTAGTGAAATTATGTATTAATGATGCTAAGATATTTTAGTTTGAGATGTTTACTATTTGCCTTGTCTTACTAAATATAGTTTTATATTTCTTTCCTCCACAAATGCCTCTGTTTTATAAGGGAGATTAACTTATGTAGCTAATATAGGATGGTTTCAGGTAGAAAATGTGGATTCTACTGGTAAGAGTCTCAATTTCTTGGAGACCTGTTTTTCATTTTGTTTCCTAGAAGTAGACACCAGACTGTATCCTCTGGTATCAAACTTTGCTTCACTACTATTCTAACTTGATTTCTGAAGGCCTTGCCACTTCTGGGCCAATTCAGTAGAAGGAGCATCTACCAATTAGAGCCAGGATTCCTCTCCAAGCAGTTCAGTTAAATCCTTGTGCACAGCTTAACCTCTTTCCATTTCAGGCCTTACTTACTGAGAATTTCTAGGTATTTATTAGGTCGGTGCAAAAGCAATTGCGGTTTTGCCATTACTTTTAATGCAATTACTGCAATTACCAACCTAATAACTTTTACCCCCAATTTCTTTAAGGTCAAAAAAAGAGTAAAACTTCTTTTTGTGTTCTGCCTTCCAGAACAAAGTCATTTACCTATGTGATGATCGATAACCTTTAACATTTAATTTTCAACGCCACCTAATTCTCACGCTTTCTAAATAACTTTTCCTCAAATGAATAATTTGTTGATGTCAAAATAAAATGAGAGAATACATCTCTAAACTTAACATTTTATTCAGGACTTAAAGAATTACATTTCAGGCACACACACAGACTTGGTGGTCTTTTGTGTGTCTGAAGAACAAAGAAAAGTTTGGAGTCAGAGAAATGTTACGTATTGTTTTAAAACAAAGCTTATTGTCACTAGATAAACTTTTGGGTGCTGGCAAGCTCTGATTGTCTAGTGACGGTGGTAGGTAAAACTAAGAGTCACAGCAGGTCATGTTAGCAGTCACTAGGTCAAACCGGCCTCGGGGTTACAGCAGGTAGTTTCCGATGCCGGGCTTGCAAAGAATTCAATTCCTGAAGCTGTGCTTTATGTCCTGAGTGCATTTTCCCTGGCCTCTCACCTCTGATTTAATTGAGTATGGCAAGAATGACCCAATTCGCATACTCAACTTTCACAAATTTAAAACTGAATTAAAAATAAAACAAACTCATTCTCACTGTAGATAAAGACATGCTAAAAAGTCATCTTTCATAACATCCTGGCTGCAGAGTATGACTAGCATCTACGCAGAACACGCATTTGGAAAGAATTGGCTTGTTAGAAATGCTGTCAAGTAAAAGATTGTCAGTAGATGTTGGCTGCAGTAGAAACGAATTCTCAGACATGCTGACTCTTTTAAGAGCTGCCAGATCACCTGGAATGAAAATTATTTCTGCTTCTCCATCCCTCATAGGCTGCATTTGAAATGCACAGCAAAAATATTTTCTATAAAAAGAAATGATTTACTAATTAGAAATTGCTGTATTAATGTGTATTTTAGGAATTTGATTACTACTAACATTCATAATATTTTTGAGCTTGTATGTGCCTTAATAATTTAATAAGAAATCTTAAATGACCTACACATTATTCTAAAATGTAGGAATGATTTGAAATCAGGAAATTCAAGTGTACACAGTCAGAGGCCTTTTAAAAATAATAATGGTTGTAACATCGTCACACACTGGCTTAAGACAACTCATCATAAAATGGACATACAGACATTCCTTTTTTTAATTTTTTGAAACTTTTTAATGAAGAAAAGGTTGGAGAATTGAATGAAGAGAACAAATCTTTGCTTTGTCAAGGAAAGAAGTAGATAAATTATTCTTTAAAAGCTTGAGATTACTCAGATCAATATGAATTGATTCTTTCATATTTTAAACAAAAACTTCGCTGTTTTCTTTCTTATATTAACTGTTGAAATGCTTTTAAAAACTGTGGTATATAGTAATTTGTATATTTAAATATGTATATATTTAACAGTGAATATAAAAATGTAGAGAAATGCAGAAAAGTATTTCAAAATGAAGATTTTTTAAAGTACATCATTTACCAGTCTTTTTCTAAAATTAAAAAAAAGAAAGGCATTTTATCTACATCTGCAACAACAGATGTAAGTATTAATAAAGATCCTCCCAGCCTCACTTCAGCTAATGCATTTAGGCATTTCTGTGGGAAAAAGCATACATCAGCACAAAGAGAATTTGGTTTTTCACTCACTTTGTTTAAATCTCTGTCATCTATCTTTTAGCTCTTGAATCAGTGTGTAAATATAATGAACAGATTTACATGCTCAAGTGTACTAGAGGCAATAAGCAATAAGCATATTTTAAAGTGAAAAAATACAATCAACTGACTATGAAATTAGCTCTTCACCCTCCCAGTTTTCACTTAGTCTTTAAATAGAGACAGTCATTTGATGAATCTTTTTCCTGCTGAGTGAAAGCCTGCTGCTATATATTGGCAAATACAGAGAATAAACACTGAGACACTGATATTTTTCTTATGTATAAATTACAATTTCTTTGCAATAATTTCATGAATAACTTTATTAAATGGTTAAATTTTCTTAAGCATTTACTAAATCAACACTAGTAGGCTTAGATGCATTTAGATGCAATCACACATTTATATCAAAAAATATATGAGGTGAATATAATCAATAATTACATTTTATAAAATAAACTAAAGAAATAGAATCTTGGTGACATTAAGTAACTTAACTTCTTTAAGTTGACTCAATTACAAACTGCCAGTAACCCATCATTTTAATCATCAATTGAACATTGTTACCTATTTTTTTGAAATTTTACACAATTTTATTCCATATACTTCCCTCTTGGTGATATATTTTGTATGTTTATATTATTCAACAAGTATTTTAACAAGTATTTACTAAGTACCTATTGTATGCCAGGCATATTCTAGATGCAGCTGATAAAGCTACAAAAATGGATGCTCATTTCACCACCTTTAGTCTTTTCCTCCAAAAAACTATTCCTCTTCTAAATAAGAAGTAAATACTCCCTCCTATTGATAAATTACCTCCATTAAACCATATATATTTTTTCTCATTATGGTATTATCTTCTACTACCCATTCCTCTTAAATTCTGAGTTATTGTAAACAAGAAATACAAGTCCATCCATATGTCTCTACTAGAGATCACCTTCCTTCAGTCTTATAAGGTCTCCTTCTAGGCCTTGACCAACCAGCCAAAACATTCGCCACTGCTCATGATTCAATGCATATATTTTTTTTTTTTTACTTTTATTTAAAGTTCAGGGGTACAAGTGCAGGTTTGTTACATAGGTAAACTTGTGTCATGGGGGTTTGCTGTACTGATTATTTCATCACTCAGGTATTAAGCCTAGTACCCTTTAGTTATTTTTCCTGATCCTCTCCCTCCTCCCACCCTCCATCTTCTTAAAGGTTCCAGTGTGTGTTGTTCCCTTCTATGTGTCTATGTGTTCTCATCATTTAGCTCCCACTTGTAAGTGATAACATGTGGTATTTGGTTTTTATTTCTACATTAGTTTGCTAAGGATAATGGCTTCCAGGTCCATCCATGTCTCTGCAAAGGACATGATCTCATTCGTTTTTATGGCTGCATAGTATTTCATGGTGTATATGTACCACATTTTTTTTATCCAGCCTATCATTGATGGGCATGTAGGTTGATTCCTTCTCTTTTTTATTGTGAATAGTTCAGCAATGAACATATATGTGCACGTGTCTTTATAATAGAATGAGTTATACTCCTTTGGTTGTATACCCAGTAATGGGATTGCTGGGTCAAATGGTATGTCTGTTTTTAGGTCTTTGAGAAATTGACACACTGTCTTCCACAATGGCTAAACTGGTTTATGGTGCAACCAACAGTGTAAAATGGTTCCTTTTTCTCCAAAACCTCACCAGCATCTGATCTGTTGTTTTTTGACTTTTCAATAATAGCCATTCTGACTGGTGTGAGATGATATCTCTTTTTTTTTTTTTCTTTTGAGACAGAGTCTTGCTCTGTTGCCCAGGTTGGAGTGCAGTGGCATGATCTTGGCTCCCGGCAACCTCTGCCTCCTGGGTTCAAGTGATTCTCCTGCCTCAGCCTCCTGAGTAGCTGGAACTACAGGTGTGCACCACCATGCCCGGATAATTTTTGTATTTTTAGTGGAGATGGGCTTTCACTATGTTGGCCAGGCTGGTCTCAAACTCCTGACCTCAGGTTATCCGCCCACCTCGGCCTCTCAGATTGCTGGGATTACAGCATGAGCCACAGCACCCAGCTTCACTGTGGTTTTGATTTGCATTTCTCTAATGATCAGTGACGTTGAGCTTTTTTCATATGTTTGTTGGCTGCACATATGTCTTCTTTCAAAAAGTGTCTTTTCAAGTCCTTTGCCCACTTTTTAATCAGGTAATTTTTTTATTCTTTAAATTTGTATAAGTTCCTTACAAATGCTGGATATTAGACCTTTGTCAGAGGAATAGATTGCAATAAAAATTTATCTCATTCTGTAGATTGTCTGTTTACTTTGTTGATTCTTTTGCTGTGTAGAAGCTCTTTAGTTTAATTGTATCCCATTTGTCAACTTTTGCTTTTGTTGCAATTGCTTTTGGCATCTTTTTCATGATATCTTGGCCCATGCCTATACCCTGAATGATATTGCCCAGGTTGCCTACCAGAGTTTTTATAGTTTTTGGTTTTACATTTAACTCTTCAATTCATCTTGAGTTAATTTTTGCATATACTAAAAATAAGGGGTCCAGTTTTAATCCTATACATATGGCGAGTCGGTTATTCCAGCACTATTTATTGAATAGGAAATCCTTTCCCCACGGCTTGTTTTCATCAAGTTTGTTGAAGATCAGATAGTTGTAGGTGTGTGGTCTTATTTCTGGGTTCTCTATTCTGTTCCATTGGTCCATGTGTCTGTTTTTGTACCAGTTCCATGCTGTTTTGGTTACTATAACCCTGTAGCATAGTTTGAAGTCAGGTAGCATGATGCCTCCAGCTTTGTACTTTTTGCTTAGGATTGCCTTGGGTTTTTGGGCTCTCTTTTGGCCTGTAATACCAGTTACTCGGGAGGCTGAGACAGGAAAATTGCTTGAACCTGGGGGGCGGAGGTTGCAGTGAACCGAGATTGTACCACTGCACTCCAGACTGGGTGACAGAGTGAGACCCCATCTCAAAAAAAATAAACAAACAAATTTCAAAACAGTTTTTTCTAGTTATGTGAAGAATGTCTATGGTAGTTTAATAGTAATAGCATTGTGATTCAATGACTATTCTAAATTCAAGTTTTCTTTCTATTCAAAGTGCATGACTAGTCAATATCCAAGGTTTTCCCCTTTGGGAAAATTTCTTCTTGCCATAGTATTTCAAAGCCACCCCACGCACTAAACCAACACATTTATGACCAAGCTGTGAGTTCTTCCTCTTCTATTAGCTGGTCATTGGGAGCCTCCCTGTGGAATAAATGTGAGCACCCACAGAGATTAACTACAGAGGTGATTGATGTGATTGTCCTGCCCCACCTGCACATATAGCTTTCTTTTGCCCTCTGGTACTGCTCAGGTGATATCCAGGATATACCACTGCTATCTTACAATGGATTGTTCAACTGTTGCTGGTCTGCATGACCTGTGACTTGGTGGATCTGACATTAACCAGCTCATTATGGGCAGCTCTGGCCACATGGTCATTTATTATACCATGGTTAGACTCTCTGTATTTACCAAGGTCCAAGAGAATGCCAGTAGTTTTCTGAAAGTTTTGTAATTTTCTGATACACATAACACAGTTCCATTCCAGAACTCTAGTGGGATTCATTGGAATTCCTTTACTGATGCTCTAATACGATAGGGTCATATTGCATCATATTGCTCAAAGTAGCTGGGTGTTTTGTACCATAACCTGCTCATGCTATACAACATCTAGACTCCATTTAAAGCTGGTATTCATCCTGCCTATTGATCCGAATAGTATTCCTAGTGTAGAGTATGCTGTCTTCAGAACCCAGATAGGCCTACTAGGCATTGTGCAGCTTTATTATGCTCTCTGCTATAAGGCATGCACGTGCCTTGGAGGGCATGTTTCCACAAAGGCCACTAATGTACTAGCATTTCTTTCTCATCTGGGATTATTAGCTTAATGCAATTGATATAGAGACACAGGACAAAATTCTGCAAAACATCCAGTAGTTCTAGGTCTCTTCAGATTATAACAAAGGAAAGAAGAGTTATCATGGCCCTGAGTGAAGGCTATAAACGTATACCATTGACCTTTTCACGTGACTGCAAACTGCTTTTAATCTAAGTCAAAGCAAACTGTTTTTGGACAAAGGTGATGCAAACATATTTACCAGGTCAATGGCTCATATCATGTATATTAGCCTATGTTAATCTGTTCTACAGATTATCTATCATCTGGCAGAACAGCTACAGCTGAGTTGAGTGTATTACTTGCTTGAGATTAAAGGAGTCTGCTGTCATCCTTGAATTCAGCTGGTCTTTGCACAGGCCAGGCTGGTGAATTAACAGGTGATAAAATGAGGACACTTCACTTGTATTCTTTAGTTTAGACTCTTTAGAAATAGCACTTATTTCTGCCACCTATTTTAGGATGTGATATTTTTATATTTACCATCTTATATTATAGAAGAACTGTTTAAAAACTTTCAGTTGTCCTTTTACGCTAAGACAGCTCTCATCCCACATAGGCCAAATAGCAAATGTAGGAAATGTGGAAGTATCAATTATGTTAGTTCCAACTATACATTTAGCAACCAGGGAAATGACCATTGGATTGTGGCCTTAGAAGCACTGGACCCACTGTGAGGACCTAGGCCAGACTCTACTCATCACCTCACTCACATTTGTTTCCACTCTGACCGAGAAGTCACAATGACAGCTTGAATGCTGGCTATCAATATTAGCTCAAGCCCTTGTCTAATGGTTTTGAAAAGATTTTATGTTGTCGGTTTTCTCAGTGTATAACCAGGCAAGTAAATTGACCATTGGTCTCTTCCAGAAAGGACTGAGGAACCATCACTGTGCACAATGGCTGTGGTATTGTCAGTCCTTCCTCCTGGGGTTCTGACTGACCCTTCAGTTAATGTGTTTTGGATCCCAAAACTGTCTGAGTTCTGGAGTCTTTATGATGAAATCGTGGCTGTCTTTTGAAATATCTACCTTTTTCATTCATAAAAGTTCTTCTTTCATTCTTGATTATAGAGTATGAACAGTCATAATCTCACTGGCTGCTCATCTATCTTGCCGTTAGGAAAATGGTCTTTTATTTAAAAAAAAAATTATAACTCTATGCAACTTAGGCTCCTATGGCTGCCACTGTGATGTTGCTTCCAATAACAATAATTGAGGCAGCCTGACTTCTGATGTTTGAATACCACCAGATACCAGATAACTTATTTGTTTTGTTTTTTGTTTTTTGTTTTTTTTTGGTCAAATGATGGCACTTAATCTTTGCTCTCAGAGAGCCAAGTTATTTCCTGATGTTAAAAAAAGCAATTAGTGAACTTGTTAGTAAGGATGCTACTTTCTCATTAACATATAAGTAGACCTTGTCTGTGCTTCACAAACACTGCCTTTTTTATAAATTGAAGGTTTATGGCAATCTTGCATCAAGCACATCTATAGGCACCATTTTTTCAACAGCCTAGGCTCACTTGTGTCTCTGTGTCACATTTTGGTAATTTTGCAATATATCAAAGTTTTTATTATTATTACCTGTTAAGATGATCTGTGGTCAGTGATATTTGATGCTATTATTGTAATTGTTTTCATATGTCATGAACCGCACCTATGTAAGACAGAAAACTTAATCAGTAAATATTGAACGTGTTCTGACTGCTCCATAGACTAGCCATAGCCCAGTCTGTTTCCCTTTCCTTGGGCCTCCCTACTCCCTAAGACACAATAATATTGAAATTAGGCCAATTAGTGATTCCACAATAACCTCTAAGTGTTAAAGAGAAAGGAAGAGTTGCATTTCTCTCCCAATAAATCAAAGGCTACAAATGATTAAGCTTAGTGAGGAAGGCATGTTGAAAACTGAGATAGGCTGTAGGCCTCTTTTGCCAGCTAGCTAAGTTGTGAATACAAAGGAAACATTCTTGAAGGAAATTAAATGTGCTACTCCAATGAACACATTAATGATAAGAAAGAAAAACAACATTATTACTGATATGGAAAAAAAGTGTAGTGGTATGAATGGAAGATCAAATCAGCTACAACATTCACTTAAGCCAAAACTTAATCCAGAGCAAGGCCTTAACTCTCTTAAATTCTGTGAAGGCAGAAAAATGTAAGGAAGCTACCCAAAGAAACCTTTGAAGCAAACAGAGTTTGGCTCATAAGATAGTAGGGAAGAAGCAATCTCCATCACATAAAATTCAAGGTTAAGCAGCAAGTCCTGATATGGAAGCTGCAAAAAGTTATCCAGAAGATCTAGCTAAGATAATTAATAAAGGTAGCTACAAAAGTCAACAGGTTTTTAATGTAAATGAATTAGTCTTTTATTGGAAAAAGACGACATCTTGGGCTTTCATAACTAAGAAGTCAATACCTGTCTTCAAAGCATCAAAGAGAGGGGCTAACTCTTGCTTCAGGGTAATGCAGCTGGTGACTTGAAGTTAAAACCAATGTTCATTTACCTTTCTGAAAAGTCTAGGGTGCTTGAGAATTCTGATAACTCTACTCTGCCTCTGCTCTGTAAATGGAACAAAAAAGCATGGATGATGTTTAATTTATTTACAGCATGGTTTACTGAATATTTTAAGCCCTTTGTTGAGTCCTATTGCTCCTTTAGATTAGATTCTTTGTAAAAGAGTACTTATTTATTGACAATGTGACTCGTCACCCAAGAGCTCTAATGGAAACGCACAAGGAGATTAATGTTGTTTCATGCCTGCCAACACAATATCCATTGTGCAGCACTTGAATTGAGGAGTAATTTCAACTTTTAAATCTTATTATTTAAGAAATGATACCTTCAATGAACATGGACAAAGGAAACTGAAAACCTTCTGGAAGGATTCACCTTTGTAGGTACCATTAATAACTTTGGCGATTCTTTCATAGAAGGAGGTCAAAATATCCACATTAACATGAGTTTGGAAGAAGTTGATTCCAATCCTCATGGATGACTTTGAGCAGTTCAAGTGGAGGAAATATCTGCAGATGTGGTGAAAATAGCAAGAGAATTAGGACTAAAAGCAGAGCCTGAATATATGGCTAAACTTTTTTCTATTTCATCATAAAAGTTGAACCCATGAGAAGTTACTTCTCATAGATGAGCAAAGAATGTGGTTTATTGAGATGGAATATACTCCTGGTAAAAATGCTGTGAACGTTATTGAAACAACAACAAAGAATTAAAAATATTATTACCTCAAATTAGTTGATAAAGCAGATTTGAGAGGATTGACTTTAATTTTGAAAAATTCTACTGTGGGTAAAATGCTGTCAAATAGTATTACATGTTACAGAGAAAACTTTCATGAATGGAAGAGTAAATCAATTTTGCAAATAGCATTATTTTATTTTAAGAAATTGCCACAATCGCTTCAAATTTCAGCACAATCACCCTGATCAGTCAGCATCAAAAATATTAGGATATGCTGAAGACTCAGATTATTGTTAGCATCTTTTAGCAATGAAATTTAATTAAGATATGTACATAATTTACACATAATGTCATTGCACACTTAGACTACACTGTAGTATAAACCTAACTTTTTTTTTTCTTTTTTTAAACTTTAGGGTCAGAGAATACATGTGCAGGTTTGTTACATGAATATACTGGTATAGTGGTGAAGTTCATGCTTCTAGTGTACCCGTCACCCAGATAGTTATCATTGTACCCAAAAGATGGTTTTTCAACACTCGCTTTCCCCTAACCTCCCAACTATAGGAGTCCAAGTGTCTGCTGTTTCTATCTTTGTGTCCATGTGTACCTACTCAACATAACTTTTATATGCACTTAAAAATCAAAATGCTCTTTGTGACTGGCCTTATTTTGATATTCACTTTATTGCAAGAGTCTCACACCAAACTCCTGATATCTTACACAGAATATCATTGCAAACAAATTGTTGCTTTTTAATTCCTTCTGCCACATCTGCCACAGCAACCTTGGCACCTCAGTAAGTGTATTAGTTTCCTACTGCTACTATAGCAAGTTACACATATTTTGGGGTCTTAAAACAACACAAATTTGTCTTACAGTTCTAGAGGTCAGAAGTCTGAGAAGGGTCTCACTGGGCTACAACCAGGGTGTTGGCAAGGTTGCATTCTTCTGCAGGCTCTAGTAAAATACGTTTTCTTGCATTTTCCAACTTCAAGAGCAAGCTTGCATGTCTTGGCTTATAACTCAGCAGCACCATTGCCCAAATTCCCATGTTGCCATCTGTGTTGTTCTTTCTTCTTTCACCTTTTTTTTTTTTTTAGATGTTTTAGGACTTTAATGCTCTTTACATATTCAACATAAAATACTGACAATAGATAAACAATAGGGGAAAGACTTTTCAGCAAACTGTCACTCTCATCATCAAACATTACAAAGAAAACAGTCAAGAGAACAAAGGATAAGGTAATTTAACAGAAATGTTTAATTTAATGTCATAATTGAAAAACAACCAACCAATCGACTTTCTCTTCTACCTATGGAAAGAATGGTAAAAATGAATCAAGAACTTCTAGATCTTTTTCATAAAACAGCTTAAAAAGAGGAAGGGGAAGACTGGGGAGGGAGTGCAACTGTTGCTAATGGAATAACGCACAAGGTCAAGGATTTAATAAATTCTAAAAGTGTCTACATGTATCAATGTTAACTGTATTATTAGAAATAGAAATGTATAGAAATATAAAGTGTATGGTATTAAAAACAGACCTCGCTAATATAAACATACATAAAGTATGTCACTTCTCTTGTAATAACAGTATAAAGATCGATCTACAGTTTGCCCTTTGCCTGGTACTCTTAAACCACTCCTCCAATGGGCAATGTTGACCTTGAATCAACAGCCGCTGACCCGAGGAGACCCCACAGATGTCTAGATTCAGCACCTAGAGGGCCCCACCTACCCTCTATGCTGTGTGTTCCCCTGACTCCAGAAACAATTAATTGCAACTTACATTATTAAGTCCACAGGGAAGTTTGAAATCTAACTAGAAAAAGCAGCAGTAAAGGCATTTTGCTGGTGCCCAGAAGAATGTTGGCTCTGCTGGGGTCACCGTGGAGATTGTCCATGATGACCTGCTGGGATTTGCCCTCTGAGAGTGCCCCTCGGTCCTGGAATACAAGGTGCAGGCTGGAAACAGCTCCTTGTACAACATGCCTCCATGTTTCAGCATCTACGTCATGGGCTTGGTCCTGAAGTGGATTAAAAACAATGGAGGTGTCACGGCCATGGAGAAGCTTAGCTCCATCAAATCTCAAATGATTTATGAGATTATTGATAATTCTCAAGGATTCTACATATGTCCAGTGGGGCCCCAAAATAGAAGTAAGATGAATATTCCATTCTGCATTGGCAATGCCAAAGGAGATGATGCTTTAGAAAAAAGATTTCTTGATAAAGCTCTTGAACTCAATATGTTGTCCTTGAAAGGGCATAAGTCTATGGGAGGCATCCGGGCCTCTCTGTATAACGCTGTCACGATTGAAGATGTTCAGAAGCTAGCCGCCTTCGTGAAAAATTTTTTGGAGATGCTTCAGCTACGAACACATCCTAACCAGGATATACTCTGTTCTTGAACAACATACAAAGTTTAAAGTAACTTGGGGATGGCTGGAAAAAGTTAACAAACACAGTATTTTTCTCAAATGAACATGTTTATTGTAGATTCTTCTTTTTTGAAGGAACAACAGCAAAACATCTACAGCTCTGTAAAGCTGGTGGGACCTAATGTTTACCTTAACTCTAACTTGAACTGGAAGCATTTTAAGAAATCTTCCTGTTGCTTTTCTTCTTTCACTTTTAAGGTCTCTTGTGATTACATTATGCCTACCAAGGTAATTTAAGATAACCTCTCATTTAGAGGTCAACTTACTAACAATCTTAATCTTGTCTGAAATATTAATTCTCCTTTTCAATATAGCCAAACATACTAAAGGTTTAGGATCTTAGAATATCTTTAGTGCACATTATTCTGCTTACTACAGTCTGTATATGTTATTACATTTTCATATTTCTAGAAGCCATTCTACCAGTGTTTCTGCCCCATCTCCCAGAGTTTCTGTGTGAATATTTAACCATGGGACTTTCTTTAGAGGTCAAGTGTTCTTACAATTAAGCAGGGGCCTGGTCCTCAGCTTTCTCTTCCTACCCAATGTAGAAGATGAGATCTACTTTGTACAATAATAAGAAGACTTGGTTTTACCTTTACAGTTAGCATTAGTTGCCAATTAATTGCTCTGTTTTTTGTTATTTTTCCCAAAGTAATTAAACTGAGCAATTCTATTGTACTCAATGTTATTATTTCCCCTATAGTTCTCCAAGGACTGATGGAATACCTAGCTCGCATATCCCCACCAATTATATCATCCCCGTTTATCACAGGTGAGCATGTTAACAATTGCACTGCTACCTTCGTCGGGAGCTCTCTTTGCTCCACACAATGCTTATGGAATCCTCATTTCCAGATGGGAGGTATTTAATCCAGTTCAAAATCTCACCTAAGTGTTTTCTTTCTGACAAAAATGCTGCGTTAACATTTCCACGTTGGTTTCCCCTGCAAGCAGAGTGTAAAATGAAGTTTTGCATATAGTCGTTATATTTTGGAGTGTGCTTGAATTAATTCCTCTAGAGTGGAGAGGAAGAAAAAATGAATGGACAAAGAGACAAATCAAGTGATCTTAAAGGAAACCTCATAAAACCATGTGAAGAGTTCCACAAATAGTATGGAGAGGCTAAGGCGCTGGGACAGATGACTCTCTTCAACTGAAACAATTCCTAAAGAGTGCTGAGAGTAGAGGACTGAACAATAAATCTTATTTCTGAAGAGTATCTCTGAGTATCACAGCATCCATGAATTTATAGTAGATCTTTCTCTTGCTAACTCTGTCTTTCTCTTAAAAACTAGTCTTCCCCACCCCAATTGCACTTTGCATTTAGAAATAAAAATCCTATAAACACAAATCACCTCAAAGTAAGAAAATAGAGGCATGGCAAAATGCCTGAACAAGAAAAAAGAATGAAAACAATAGCCTGGCTTGAACATGAGAAGAAAATGAAATAAATACAGGTAGAATACCAAAGTTAAGATATACATATCTGCCATATATGTTACAAATCCAGATTATATTAAAGGCAGGCAATTGAAATTCTCTTACACTAAAAACAAAGTTGCATTATTTTCCAAGAGCATGTTCAGGGAACTTTACATAATTAATGCAGTCATTAATTATTTCATTACAATATATGACTACCTATTCTGCGTCTGACCATGCATTAAGTGCCATTGATTCAAAAGTATATAAATAAAACAGAAGTATGCATGATGCAACTTATTTCCCATGTGGAGGCAAACAGTAAGATATAAAATAAAAACTCTAAAAAACAAAATATCGTTATTTCAGAATATACGAAATATTTTTATTATAATAAGTAGTAAATGAACCAGGTGATGTGATAAAGAATAACTTGGGAAGATATTTTAACTAAGAATTATTTAATATTAGTCAGGTTATCAATAATTATTGTTCCATTTTTAATAAATTAAAAGTTCCTTGAGATCCATTGTCCAGTTTGATCTTTATTTCTTAACATTTTCTTCATTTCATTTAGAATTCCTTGGTAAAACCCCATACCATAACTTCTTATCATAGTTACTAAAACAGTAATAATATAGCATATGGTTTACATTAACTGTTAATATTTTAGAATATTCTTATCTAAATTAACAGCTCTATTTCTCTTTTCCTAGGATATAAATATTCAGTATAGGTACTATGTTATTGCCATATTTCTGAAGTTCATTTTGACTCAATTTTCAATGTTAATGGAAATTACTGACATATTATTAAAGAATTACAAACAATGGTAATTACTAAAGGAAATAAAGATGAACAATTTTTAAATATATAAAGGTATTGTGTGTTTTGTGGATTTAAAATGGTTAAATTATTTTTTAAAAGTATAGTACTGTAAAACTGTAAGTTTAAACTATTATCACTTACTTCGCTTGAAACTGATGGCTTAGAAGATGAAGTTCCTTGCATGTACATTCATGTGTGTATGTATTCAGCCGCTTTTTATTATTTACTTACACATTATAATTTATTATTGAAAAACGGTATTTACCATGTATACCTGTATTATGGTTAAGTATAATTTCAATCTAGAATAAAAAATCACTTTAAGTTCAAGTTATTCCTTTAAATCTGTGGGCAAGAGTCAGAATTTCTTTAAATCAGAGATTTTTAACTGCCGAACACAAACTACAAATGAGATTTTCCTTGGCAATTTAGGGTACTGTAGAAGCATGATAATAAAGTTATTTTTTAAATGATTCATATAGGTATGTCTGTTTATAATACACATGAGAAACTCCAATTTCATTATATACTTGAACAATTCCATAGAAAAACCTTCAGAATAAGATGGTTAGGCAATAACATAGCCCTGCGTAGCACATTGCTGTATAATGTTTCTTTTTTCTTTTTTTTTCTGAGACGGGGTCTTTGTCACCCAAGTTGGAATGCAGTGGTGAGATTTAGGCTCGCTACAACCTCCGCCTCCCAGGCTCAGGTGATCCTCCCACCTCAACCCCACAAGTAGCTCTGAAACTACAGGCACGCACCACCACACTCATCTAAATTTTTGTATTTTTGGTAGAGATGGGGTTTTGGCTTGTTGCTTAGGCTTGTCTTGAAATCCTGAGCTGAGGCAATCCATCCACCTTGGCCTGCTTAAGTGCTGGGATTACAGGCCTGAGCCACCTTGCCCAGCCTTGAATAAATTTTACCACAGAAACCCTTGAATATGATCGATTTTCTTTCAAATAGAAGAGGACATACACACTCCTCAATGTAAGCCCTTTTAAATAAATTTTTAAAAATCCCTCACCTAATCCCCTCAGAAAAATGTTATAGTTTAACATGGTGTTCTATTTCAAGAATTATTTTATCTAATAAAACGGATGTACATGGGGCTTTGAGCAGCTAGACTTGATGACATAGAAAGGTGGCAGCAAACTAATAGGTACATATGCTCTCAGAGGCAATTCATAGAAAGAAAAAAGGTCACATCACATTTTTCATTGCCTTTCTTCTAAGAAAGAATGCAGGTTTCCTGGATGTCTGCACCCCAGCATTCAATTACAGGTGAGGCAATTGTTTTAGGTAAATAGATTTCCAATGGAAGTGCTCAGTGTTTCAGCGCAAACAGGAATCTTGCACTGTACCCTCAAAGCATTGACATCAGCTGTGTCAACTGATTCTGATTCTGAATATAAAAATCTGATTCATCACAAGTTTGACACATGCTGCTTCAAAAAACTGAAGGAGCCTCCAAGTCTCATTCAGAGCTGCAGCCTGGCAACAATTTCATTTTTGTCTTCTAAGTTGTTTTCCTTTCACCCTTTTGCTGAGCAGAAACTAGAAAATGGTTCTGAGAGGAGCTGCATACTGCAACAGATGTATTACACATAAATATACAGAAACATACAGAGAGCCCTGGAGAATATAAGCTAGTGTTATTCACAAAATCTGTCAATTTCCTAAAACTCAAGGTGTAAAACAGAAATAAATACTACATTGATCTTGCTAATAATCATTATGAGATAGTTACTTCCCAAGTAATGACTAATAAAATCTGTGAAACAAAGAGAAAATAAAGTCCACAAGGAAACTGTGTGATACTGAAAGAATAAGCAGAAAATTTAAGTTGATAATTTTCTTTTTTCCATCCTCTAACAGAGCCATATGATTTATTTTTAACTTACAAGTTACTTAAATTCTTGATGTAATATGTATTGTTATCTTAAACTCATTCTGGTTTTCTGTATAGTTCATTTCCCCTAGCTCCATTCACCCCTTCAGCACCACTGTGTCAGGGTTGGGGATAGGGCAAATATGTTCATTACACAGTCTTGTTTTATCCAGTCTTTTTTTTTTTTTTAAGGGCCTTTTCAGTTCCTGCATTTATGCCTTTAAAAACTTGCATCAATACCTTGTGATCACAATAACAGATATGTCGATTATTCTTACTTTTTCATAAATACAGGTCAATATTTTTCTCAAGAATGTTAGCACTTTAAGGCTCAAGCAACGTTACCTAGTAAGAATGCTGACTCAGTTAAAAACTGTAAAGCTCTCACATGTAGAGCCAGGAAGAGATTTTTCATGATGTAGAAATTTCCTTTTATGAAAACCTGACATCTATTCTGACTATAAAGTTTATTCTGCCCTAGTGTTTGGACTTCTGGTAGGCTGTTTTTTTTAAACCCTAGTTGCAATTAAAGTGATTAATCTCGCTTTCTTAATTAATAAATAATAAAATTTGGCCTTCAATGAAGATGAGTTTCAGTAATCTAAGAAATAAATCAACCCCAAATTCTTTATTTCTTACCGAATACAGATAAGTGTGTTTTGTGTGTGTGTGTATATATATATATATATATATATAATCTATATAAACTATAATTAGGTCCTGTATAATTACCTTTAAAAACTGTCTTAATAGAAATGTGACTGTATGAAATATTAATCAATTTAAAATTATTGAACCCTGATACTTTGTCATAACAAATGTGTCTATTATCATGCAAAGCAACATAGACTATATTTAAATTAACCATGAATGAAAATTTTTTATAAGTCCATCAACCTTCTGTTTCTTTGTGTACATGTGGAAAGAGTATTGCTATGGCACTTAAATGCACAATTATATATTTAATTTAATAGGCTACTTCATTTTAATAAAATTCTAATTTTTATGAAATTCTAATATTGCTAACATTTAACATCAAGAAAAGCATTGCTAGGGTAAGCAAATAGTACTTTAAAAATGATAATTTACCCATATCAATCCAAACTGAATAGGAATAGGAAAATAGTCCTCCTGAGTTTACCTTATTTTTTATATAGGAAGTCAAAACAATATGTTATTGATGAAATGCCTGAAAGTCTCTATGCAACACAAGAAGAATATTAATATAACAGAGTCCCAGCGTAAAAATATAGAGCTATGTATTAATCAGAGTGAATTATAGCTTTGACGTGCATTGTGCTCTAAATAAATGCAGATGAGAAAGAAGAGGTTAAAATTAATAATTTATACTAAAACCAGTAAAACAATAGTAATAAACTTAGTAAGTACCTAATTCAGCATACCATTTACATTTTACATGTATTAGAGGCAATTTTTGAAAAACTGTGTTGAATACACTTGACTATCTTACACAGTCATATATTTTGCTCATGACTGCATTTTTAAAATTTATATTTTATATTTCTCTATTTCACATATTTTGGTCTTATTTCTTCCTATTCTGTTAACAAGGGATTATAGTCCATGCCATGATTTATAGATGGATTGTGTATTTTGTGATGCAAAACTCTTATATAACTGGATTTTGGCACCCTACTCCCATAAAAAAAATAAATAAATAAAAGGATGTGATAAGATCTGTCAATGCATTAGGAAAAAATGTTGTCCACTCAGCATTTTGGGGATAGAAAGAAGGGAGGACAACTACAGGGCAGAGAACATTTATTAATACTTGGGAATTAGTAGCTGAGGATTAAAATATGATTATTTGCTATTTGGCTTTCAGTGTTCTGAATGATTACTTGATGTTACAATAATGTAGTTACTGCAGAACTAACCTGTGATTAAGGGGGCCTCTTCTCTTTTCTTTCCTCTATGTTAATTATAAGGAGGGATTCCACAAATGAAAGGCATAGCATCTATGTGAACTTAATGACATGTCACCATCATAATAGTAATATTACCTAAAGAGAGAAGTTTCTCTTAGGGAAATATACTATAGAAATGCGAACAGTTATGATCATTTTGATCATTTAAACCTTTAAAGGACTTTTTTTTTTTAGTTAGCCCTTGTTTATTGCAAGAATAATGTAAAATACTCTGCATTTAGATCTTGGATGGTAAAAGCTTACTTTTAGAAAAAAAGTTACTTTATGTATCATACTACTTACCATTAAGTTATGTGGATAGGAGCTAAAATGTAACTGATATTTATCAGAATTAATGCTTTTATCTACCTAACAGACACTTCAATTATCTGTTCTTTCTTTTAGCAGTTCCTTAATCCATCATTATTAAATATATTCTGGCTGACCAAGAATGTCGCAGCATCTTTAACCTGGGTTTTTCAGCTGTATTGTGATAAAGGATGCAATAAAAAAATGTAGCTACTTTAAGACAAGTCATTTTCTTCAGTAAAAATATCCATTAGTCTGAGAGCTGCCTTAGCTCCCCGCTCCAGTCCAAATATGAAGTGAACAGATCTTTCCGAGGTACACATGCGCAGCTCAGGGAGTGTTCAAAATGATCCATTGAGATAAATAGATAATAGAATTTATATTTCTATTTTTAAATCCAGAATTTAAAAATTAAAATAAATAAACCTTTACTATACTTAATATACAGGTTGTCCTTGAGGCGTTCACTTGGTCTGTGACTGGTATCTCACATGTCATGCGGGCTGTGTGATGTATCAAGAAGTAGGGGTGGAAGTTCTGGGGAACTGGAGGCTTGACAGCAGCAACCTCTCCGTTTCTGGGCCTTGACTTGTATTACACTGTATTGAGGGTTTCCTATGCCTGGCTAAGTAGATTTGGAAAGTATACTATCAAGTTTTAACTAAACTAACTCTCACAAAATAGGCATACGGGTAAGAAAAACTTCCCTCAAAGAAACTGCAAATTGAATGCATCTGAAAAAAACAATCAGAGGTGAGAAAGAAAAATAAGGTGATCTGACACCAGCTACAACACTTGTACAAGTGCTTCAGGCACACAGCGAGGTATTTTTATGCATTTATGTCTAAATACATAATAATAATGTATTTAGATTTGATGTCAGTCATTAATTTAGAAATCCCCATGGAAACAATTTTAAATATGTATTTATAACCACTGTTGTTAACAATGAATTTCACATCACATGTGTATTGTGATGCCTTAAACTGTAGAAATGATATTTTAAGCTCTCATCCACAAGCTATTGAAAAAATGATTCATTTTAATCTAATACTTTAAAAATATGTTTAGTCATTAAGTACATGATTATAATAAATAAGTACATATATCCATATTTATATTTTTAAACAAACATCTAATTGAAAGAGCACTATCTCAGAATTCAGTATACACAAGTTTTTTCATGGATTACTACCACTTGTTTAGGTTTTAATTCAGAGGTCAAAACATGTAAAATCTAAGAGGTTTTCCTTGATCCCTTTATATTAAAGAACATCCTAATAAAGTTAGTCTGTCTCAGAGTATCATTTTTGTGCTTGGAACATAATGGTTATCTGAAATTATCTTATTTATTTGTTTGTTTGTAAGAATGTATGTGTCATGCTGGCTTCTTGTTTGTTGTCAATGTGCTTTCTCAATTTCCGGTACTCAGTGGACAATATTTTATTAATTTATTAAAAACATAGTTTTCTTTGTGGTCTATGGAAACTATGTTTTAGACAAACAAATAAAATATCTTTAAAAGCATGACACTTTAAACATTTTTGTTATGCATGGCAACTTTATAAACTGGGAAGTTCTAAGAAGTATCAGCAGAGTTTTTGTGCCATGATTTATTACTTAATATTTATTTTTAAAAAATTAAAAAAAAAACAGTTGTCCTGTAATATAGCTATCCACATATTTGGAGGGAGAGAGTAGAATTTACAATAATAAAAATGATACCTATTTTCAATCATAGAATTCCTTTTTTCACTTTCTATTTGCTTCTTGCCCAGATTCCAGACACAGAAGATCCCATTAGCTAAGCGAATTTCAAAAGAGATCACATATCTGTATAATACAAAGTGTACATCTTGCACTTCCCACATCGTCAACACATTCATCTACATTTGTCTTCCTCTATGTGATAAATTATTAGGTCCTTCATATAGGAAAAGTGGTAAATCATTATAACTTTGTGAAATAAAACCTTAATCAATGAAATGAACATCAGATAAGCTCCTTGTCTGTATTCTTGCCGAAGAATCACGTCTGGATTTCCCCCTTCGTTGTTTCCTGTGATATGGCTTTTACCCACAATGACCAGTTGTAACAGTTCCCTGATGTTGCAGAGTATTCAATCTATTGAGCAGGAATTGAAGAATAAAACAAAATTATCTTACTAAGCTCAAGTGAATTTACTAGCAAATTCTATTTTGATATTTTAAATCAAACTTTAGACTATAGAGGGTCAATATTATAAGGATCTACCAATTTCTAAAATCGACTGTAAAAATTAAAATGAGATGACAAATATCATAAGCATATTATTGCTCATTAGAATGATTTAAAAAATTATGGATATATACCTAGCAGTGGGATTGCTATATCATATGGTAGTTATTTTAGTTTTTTGAGGAATCTCCATAGTGTACTTCATAGTGAAGAGTAAATAAAAATGTGTGAATTTACATTCCCACGAACTGAGCATAAGGGTTGTCTTTTTTTATATCCTCAGCAAGATTTCTTACTGTCTGTTTTGGGGACAGAAGCCATTTTAACTGGGGTGAGATGATGTCTTATTGTAGTTTTGATTAGCATTTCTCTAATGATTAGTGATGCTGAACATTATTTTCATATATCTGTTGGTCATCTGTACATCTTTTTAGAAACTTCTATTTAGATATTTTCCCTGTTTTTTAATCATAGTATTTATTTTTTTCTCTATGGAGTTGTGTGAGTTCCTCACACATTCTGGCTATTAATCTCTTGTCAGTTGGATATATATCCAAAAGAAAAGAAATAGTTATATCAAAGAAACATCTGCACTCTCATATTTATTGCAGCACTATTCACAGTAGCCTAGATATGGAATCAACCTAAGTGTCCATCAAAGGAAAATTGCATAAAGAATATGTGGCATATATACACAAAGAAATATTATGCAGCCAAAAAAATGAAACCTTGGCATTTGCTACAACATGAGTAGGATTGGAGGTCATTATTTTAAGTGAAATAAGGGAAGCAAACAAAGACAAATATTGCATATTTTTACCCATATTTGAAAGCTAAAAAGAGAGCGAGAGAGAAAATTGAACTCATGGAGATAAAGAGTAGAGTAGAATGAGGCTGGGAAGGGCAACAGAGAAGTGGGCAGTGAGAATAAAGTAAGGGTGGTTAATGACTGCAAAAATACAGGTAGAATGAATAATATCTAGTATTCACTAGAACAATAGGGTGACTATAGTTAAAATAATTTGCTGCACCTTTTCAAATAACTAAAAATGAATTGGAATGTTCTTTTTTATTCTATTTAAATTTTATTTTATTTTAAGTTTTGGGGTACATGTGCAGAATGTGCAGGTTTGTTACATAAGTAAACATGTGCCACGGTGGTATGCTGCACCTATCAACCCATCACCTAGGTAATAAGCCCAGCATGCATTAGCTATTTTTTCTGATGTTCTCCCTGCACCCACCCTCCCCAGACAGACCCCAGTGAGTGTTGTTCCTCTCCCCATGTCCATGTGTTCTCATTGCTCATCTCCCACCTATAAGTGAGAACATAAGTGTTTTGTGTTCTGTTCCTGCATTAGTTTGCTAAGGACAATGGCTTCCAGCTTCATCCATATCCCTTCAAAGAACATGATCTCATTCCTTTATATGGCTGCATAGTATTCCATGGTATATATGTATCACATTTGCTTTATTCAGTTTATCATTAAAGGCATTTGGGTTGATTCCATGTCTTTGCTATTATGAATAATGCTGCAATAAACTTTATACAAAGAAATAATAAATACTTGATGTGATGGATAACCCCAATTACCCTGATTTGATTATTATAGATTGTATACCTGTATCAAAACATCACATGTATCCCAAAAATGTGTACAGTTCTTTTGTGCCCATAATAATTAAAAATAAAAATAAATGTTTAAATGATGAAAAACCCAAGTAAGTTTACTATTTGAATACAGCAACAACAGAACTAGAATATAAATTAGAATATCAGGCTCATATACTGGTGTCATTAGAATACATTTAAAGAGCTGATTTGTAACCATTCAACTCAGATGAAGTGGGCACTTTCCTTACTAGGCTGGATAATCATTATTGCTGTTTGAATAGAAAGAATGTACAATTTGTCCAGTATTTTTGATATTAAAACAACATATTTTAGAGGCAAAAACTTTGTTTAGGCATTTTCATATATGTATCTATTAATTGAAAGGATAAATGGAATTAAATGTAATACAATCACAGCTCTGTCTGTTGTTTCAAAAACAAGCCCTGTGTCTCCATGTTTCCCTGAGATTAAAAAATTCCTATTTCTTCTCTATCATAAATAAATGTTAGAAATTAAATGTTTTTTATTGGCATGCTCAAAAATTTATTCTGGGTTTTCAGAAAGGTAGATTCTAACTTTTCATCATTACCTAATACAATCAGTGTCCTTTATTATATACACAGTTATAATCACAAATACTGAAAACTGTACATCCGCTGAGTTTTTCATAAGGTTGAAAAAGTTAAGACAATGGACAAGGTCTCGCTAGTCCTGGTAATCATTGTAAAAATTCTAAAATGGACCTTTGTCATTGACTGGCTTCGAGAAATACTAGAAATTATCTTCTGAGTTTTTTTATAAGTATTTCAGAACTATGCCAAAACTTTATTTATAAAGGCATATTAAATATTAATCATTAAGTACACATTCCAAGAACTGTGATCATGATAATCATATCAAAATTATCATCATCATCATCATCATTATATTACTGAACACATAAATGATTTTCAATCTCCAACTTATATTTTTAGGGTCATTCTTGAATGTTATTAAAACACTGTTTTGAAAATTTCTGTAGCAATTTTAAACATTTAGTGACACTATGAAAATGTGACTTTTCTAGGTATATTTTTTATGTATATTATTTTTACACTAAGTTTGTAATATATGTTGAAAAAGATGTATGCTATATAGCATTATAACCATAATTACTCCCTTTTTTTTAAAAAAAAGACTTAGTTCTTTTTTTTGTAATTTTTAATTTCTGTGGATACATAGTAGGTGTGTATATTCTTGGAGTACATAAGATATT
The DNA here is from genome assembly GCF_029281585.2 of Gorilla gorilla gorilla. Lineage (NCBI taxonomy): Eukaryota > Metazoa > Chordata > Mammalia > Primates > Hominidae > Gorilla > Gorilla gorilla. Next base: position 177,815,419 of record NC_086017.1, read on the forward strand.
TTGATACTTGGCCAGGCACAGTGGTTCACGCCTGTAATCCCAGCACCTTGGGAGGTGGAGGCGGGCAGATTACTTGAGATCAGGAGATTGAGACCAGCCTGGTAAACACGGTGAAACCTCGTCTTTACTAAATATACAAAAATTAGCCTGTAGTCCCAGCTATTCCAGAGGCTGAGGCAGCAGGATCGCTTGAACCCGGGAGGTGAAGTTTGCAGTGAACCGAAATTGTGCCACTGCACTCCAGCCCAGGCAACAGAGACTCCGTCTTAAAAGAAAACAAACAAACAAACAAACAAACAAACAGAAAAAACCCAGATATCTTGATGCCAGCATACAATGTATAATAATCACATCAGGGAAAATGGGGTATCCGTTACCTCAAGCATTTATAGTTTGTGTTACAAACAATCCAATTCTATTATTTCAGTTTTTCAGTTATTTTTAAATGTGCAATTAAATTATTATTCACTATAGGCACATTGTTGTGCTATCAAGTACTAGATCTTATACATTCTTGCTATTTTTTTTTGTACCCAAGGACTAAGAAGGGTAGTGGGGGGGTAGGGAAAAAGTGTGTAGTATAATATATACTATTATATATGCAAGTAGGCAGGGTGAAGGGAGTCAGAGAATGCAGGGTAAACATGTGAATTTTGTGAAGGAGAAAGGGAAGGAAGAAAGTTAAGTAGGAAGAATCTCACACTGAGAGGGAGTTCAAAGAAGGTTGTGGTCAGACCTATGTATGGGACATTCTCAAGCCAATTTCACCCCTAGAATTCCACAACCTCACAGGAATGAGCCTGTTTTCCTATCCCTGCCACACCTAATCATTCTTTGGAAGCACTCCATGAAAAGCAAGGGTTCTGAGCTATTACGATGGTAGATTCTGAGTGCAGAAACTGAGGCTATCTGTCCATATGGTTCCTGAAGCATAAGATCAGAGACACATATTTTCATGATCACCGCAACCTACCCTTCTCCAACCCATGTTAAGGAGAAGCTTCTATATTGGACTTTTCTTTTTGAGGGTACCTAAGACAAGAGAAGTTTGTGGGGTGAACTATAGTCTTTAACTGCTGCATTTGATTTTCGTGCTACACTAGCACTAATCATCTTCCTTCCAAAACGTGACTTTTAAATTTCCACACCCTCAACTACAATCGGGGCAGATCTTGGTGGTTCATCTGGCAGTGTGAATCAAACCTTCATTCCTGAGGGGTCTGAATTTTTGATACTTATACCTCAGGCTCAGATTGCTACACTTGTACATTCACACTTATTTAAGGTGATACTAGGAAACACACAAGCAGATCGCTTTTGTTCCAAATTTATCTCTCCCTCAGCTACTTTAGTAAAAGTAACTTTTCCTCCTGCTTTTTATCAGCATCCAATACCTCTGTATGTGTGGTGACTCTTTTTTCCCTAGCAGGTCCCTTGTCCCTGGGTACAAGGATTTCAAAGAAGGTAACTACCAGCAGCATGCAGTTAAATAGGACCCTGACAAGAAAGCATCTCCTTAGACTCATAGTACCTCCAACCCTGCAGAATCCAAAACCGTGAGAATAGAAGGCACAAAGTGTTTCCAAGGGTCATGGGAATGATAGAAATTTGGCCTACTGTGCTTCTGTCATTTGAATCCTGGACCCACACATTTCTTTTATGGGGGAAAAACCATTTCTTCTTTTGTGTACACAACACCACATCAGGGCTTCTTACTCAACATATATACTACATCCTGAAAGATAGTTCTTCCCCTGCAATCCTAATGGAGTGTTGCTTCCAAGCTTCTGCTTTAGATGTGTCTTTTGAAAGGTTTTCCAGGCTTTTGTGAGGCCAGCTGCATCTGGATGTTACAGTGAGTGAATTCCATAATCATGAGGCCATTGCCACACTTCCATCCTCTGGTCAGATGCTATACCATCTAGACATTCAAAGTAGCACGAGCTAGTTATGAGTGACGCCTTCCCACACATACAACACACACTTGTCATGGGCAATTAAGTTTTCATGCTTGAATGACTGAAAAATTATCTTTTTTGAATTTATAAAACCTTACCAGAATATTTAACAACTTGATAACTAGGTATAAAATTTTCAAGAAATAAAAATTAACCTTCAACCTTACAAATTAATTTTTTTCTTCACCCAATGAAATGTATTCCACCCTGACTTTAAACATTTTCATCATCATTTTTCAGTGTTCTTTTCCTTTTGTTTATATTATGTCTATTTGCTTTAATGCATTTGGATTTTTCCTCTGAATTCTATAACATCCATTTATATAGATAATATGTCTAAACATATGGAGATATGTACATAGAATAACATTTCTAAATATATATAGATACATAGATACAGATACACGTATACACAAATATATAAATTTTGTTAGCATTTTGATAGCCTATACCATTAGAATTTGGATTATTTTCCTAACTCAGATGATACTTTGGATCCATTGTGCTTGAAAGAAAAACAAAATAAAAAACATTTATTCTCCACAATTTACCCAAATCTTTACAACTTTTGCCACTAACTTTTCTTCTAGAAATAGAAAGTAGAAAATAGGCATAACTTTCAAATGTTGAATGGTACAAAAAATGAGGACTTAAATTTGAATTTCCAATGAGTGGCTCTCCTCATTAGGTTATCAGTAATCAGCAGGCTCAGTGAAACACACGTCTGGTTTTTTTTTGTTTTTTTTTTAATTGCATTTTTTGCCTTTTTATTAAGATTTTGTTATTGTTGAAAGTGCCTCTTGGTAATCATGACAGAATATTTTTGGCATCTTAAGATTTCTTCTAACATGAATAGCAAAATACAAAACCCTGGCATATTGCCCCTTCTCTGGTAAATATACTCCAGGAGATCCTGCAACTTTTCTTGGGAGGGCATGCATAATATATGGAGCTTTTAAAGCATGTAAATATTAATTAGGTTTACGTAGTTGTTGCTTCTTTTTCTGTCTATATCTGGGTAAGAGCTACACATGGATTCCTAGAAACCTTGATTGTCTTTTTCCCTTGTGAATGCTTTTGAAAGAATGGGTTAATGGTTTGAAGAGCATTCTTTCTTTGAAGTAAGGACTGCCATTATTTGCCTTTCTTATTTTAATTACTTTGTTCATTTATCATGGTTTCGGGTGAGAGGAGAACATTGTAGTATAGATTAACATTTCATTATAAACTGGAAAACATTAAAGAGTCTTAAATGTCATAAAATAAAGAGAACTTGATTTCATTTTGAGAGTTTACTTGACATGTTAAGTAGTTTTCTCAAAGTAATTAGTTTTACTTAACAAAGCAATTATTTCACAAAAATCACTAAACGTGCAATACCTTTAGATTCAGGTGGACTCAAGTGAATAGATTATTGAATAAGAACAGATATATTTACTCTTCTTATGAGTTTGAAAGTAAAAGGTTTAGTAGAACTATTTCTTCTTGAATTTTATTATTAGGCATAGGTATTAAGAATAGTAATATAATGCCATCTACTTGCTACTTTGGAAAATGACTTGGTAAAACTTTACCTTGAAAGTCATACTACATCAAATTATGTGCAATTAGCATAACTATTATATAATAGTATGGTAACATAATAAATTAAAATATATATTTTATAGTGATTCTTTCCCCTTGAAATTTGCGTGAACTCAGCATTTCTAGTGCTGATATAAACACTTGAAAATCTAATATCAATTCTCATCTTCTGACAATGAAAATTCTTTGGAATTTATAATTTTCTTTATGGTATTTGAGTGTTTTGCTTAAGGACATTGCCAGACTTCAGTCTTCAGATATAGTAATATGCCCCAAAATTTTATAGGCTCATTCCTTTGTGCTTTATTGGCAAAAATACTCATATAAATATTGTTAAGTAATTGTTACAAACTAAGATATAGTTCAAGGTAAATACAAATGGATTTGACTTATATTACACTAATTTATTTTTATTCTCCTGTTTAGCCATCATAGAATTCAAAAGCAAAAATAGTCTTCAAAAGTAAAAACAACAGCTGGGTATGGAGGTTCATTCCTCCAATCCCAGGTACTTGGGAGGCTGAGGTGGAAGGAACTCTTGAGCCCAGAAGGTCAAGGCTGCTGTGAGCTGTGATCATGCCACTGCACCATGGCCTGGGCAATAGAGGGAGACCCTATCCCCTCCCCCAAAAAAGTAAAAAAGACTATATGTTCTTTATTTTGATTATTCACTTTAAGTAAATAAACATCATCCCATTTTGAGAAAAATCTATTGAGAACTTAGATATGTAATTTCCACCACCTCTTCTGCATTCTACATTTTTAACTAACAGGTTCACCTTTTTTGGCTATATATATAAAACTATATAAATAAATATATATAATAAATATATAAATAAATATATAAAATTATATATTATATATATATATAAAACTTCTAATTCTCAATATATTGTGTATTGCCTGAGCAATGAATATGGAAAAAAGATAATAAAATCCAAAAAAATAAGAATGAGAAACTTTAAAATGTCCAATTTTTATGTGTAAACATGTTGTCTAAAAATGAAAGAAGTGCAGTCTTCCTTAACCTTGCCTAGAGTTACAGATGAAGGATAGGACACCAATACAACAGCATTTTAGAGGGACATGTGGCTAAAATTTATTGCTATATGAAATCAGACTATTACCCAAATTCCATAAAAAGTTATTACTAAGTGACAATTTAAGTGGTTTCTTTTGTATCTCATTTAAGTTTTCCAACACTCTTGTGAAGTAGAGAATATTATCCTCATGTCACAAATAGAGGGGCTAAGCCACAGGGAGCTTCAAAACCTAAAAATTTAACACATTTGAATTTTAACCACATAATTTTACAAGCAGTGGTATACAGCAGAAAACAGGGACATGTGAAATCTTAGATAAAAAGATCTAATTACTTTATGTAAAATTCTAGGCCTAAGGATATTATACTAAGACATCTTGGTCTAAAAATTCCAAAATAACAAGACAGAGCTCAAATTGTTGTTGAGACTGACTCTTCAAAAAATAAATCTTGAAGCAAAATGGAAATTGGGCAAAAAGAACCCAGTGTGCATGCCTGTTGATTCAAGGGTTCCCTAAAAAGCTGCCAAGCAAAGGTCTTCAAAATGATCTCAGTGTAACCTTCAAAACTGTCAAAGAGTGAAATCCTCTTTGATATCTAAGATAGCAACTTAACCTAAATGTACTATTTAAGGCAATTAGAAAGAGTTTTGCTGGTCAAGCACAGTATCTCCAAATAGAGTAGTGTTAAATTTTTTGTAGAATTTTTTAAAAGCCTGGAATCCAATGATTGGTAGAATTTTAGAGGCGAGTGACTTGACATCATTTGTATAGAGTGAGACTGCTGTTGAGTGGTTGGCATTCATAAGATAGTCCGTTTTTAATTGCTTGACTTTTAGAAGTGAGGAGCCCTCATTGATTGGCTGGAATTGAAAAGCGTGTTCATTGAGGTGAGTTATTGTTGCTTATTGATTAAACTGCATTAAAAATCGTTCCAGTGGCTACTTATCATAAAAATACAACTCCTACTTACTGATTAGACATGTTAAAACTGCAATGAGGGTTGTCATGATACAGAACAATTCATCTTTTCCTAGGAATATGGTGCATATATTCCTAGGAATATGAAGATACGTATTCATATTTACTACTATTACTAATTTAGGTGTACCATGAGATAGATATACTATTACCCACATGTTTTGAAATGTAAAATATATACTCTTCTGAGAAGGAGGCCAACTGGTTTGACAGATTTTATTTAAATCAAAACTTGTATTTATCTACTTCAGGTTGGCTTTTGAGAATACAATTGTATCTTTAACCTGTGTCATGAGTGAGTGCTTATTACATTGCTTTATTATTCTCAAGAACACTGTATAACTCTAATTAAGAAGATTTCTAAGCTGCTCCAGATACTATAAATTCATGTCATGGAATGTGATGGTTGGAAGAGTAAAATTTCTCTAGATTGAAATATTTGTTCAGCTTCCTAGTAGAAAAATATTTTTCCACTGTATCTAAAGAATAAAAACTCTCTTTTTTAGTATGGCTCATTACATTTGAAAATATTGATAATATGAGCTAAAGCCATGAAAACCTATTCAATGTATTAATACTTTTTCTATTTAAATGAGCAAAAAAAACAAGATTAACTAACACTTATTTAGTTGACATCAAAGACCTTTCGAATATGTATTTTCAAGTAAGCCATTAATTTAACACTTATAATATTTACTTTTGGCAATTAAATCTACATTGCAGACTTCATTAACCTGGTTAGAGTTATTCTTCATGATAATAAATTGCGTCAACAATATAGTGCAGCCTTTTAAAAATGCAAATAGATCTTCACCCAGCAATTCTAAATTAGCAGTATTAATGAGCATGTTCTAAAGAGTAATACAGAAAAAAAAACAACAACAACCTGGAATTAGGTGTCAGAAGATCTCAGAACTAATCTCAGCACTAATACTAACTAGTTGCTTAATTTTTCATAAGACAATTGATCTTTCTGGACCCTCAAGATTTGAACAGTACTGCGACTAATTTTGACTACAAAAAGTTGATCTCATAACACACACACACACACACACACACATACATATGTATATTATATATATATACATATATAAAGTAGTTATGTAAACATGGATAATACTGTATTAGTCTGTTCTCATGCTGCTAATAAAGACATACCCGAGACTGGGTAATTTATAAAGAAAAGCAGTTTAATTGACTCACAGTTCCACATGGCTGGGGAGGCCTCATAATCATGATGGAAGGTGAATGAGGAGCAAAGTCACATCTTACATGGTGGCAGCGGGCAAGAGAGCTTGTGCAGGGGAACCCCATTTACTCACAAGAATAAATCTCATGAGATTTATTCACTATCATGAGAACAGTATGGGAGAAACTGTCTCATGAATGAATTATCACCATCTGGCCCTGCTCTTGATACATGAGGATTATTACAATTCGAGGTGAGATTTGGGTGGGGACACAGAGCCAAACCATATTAAATAGGTATATAAAACATATATGTATTATATATATATATATATAAATATGTATACCCAATCATATCATTTATATATAACAAAAATACTTATTGAATAATTTTGATTATGCAATAAAATTAGAATGTTGCAATGATAAACAATGAGAAATCGATGTGTAATTATTTTCAAAAATATTCTTACTCTCCATTTACACTGAAAGAAAAAAAAAGATTAATTGCAAAGTCTTGGATTAATAGGCAGATGACCTCTGATATTTGAGGACATTATTTCATACACAGAATGTGCTTATCACAAAGGCAGACTCCATAGGTGCTCAATTAGTGGTAATGCTGATCTGAAGAGTCAAATACAAATTCCTTAGAAAGTTATTCTCTGACTTCAGTCTATATTTCCTGTATAATTTCTCACTGTTTTATTCTGCCACTGTGTTTCAGATAAATAAATAACCAATGATTTCTCATTTGTAACTGTTCATCTGTTTGCTTTCATCATACAGTTTATTTTTTTTTTTGTAAAACAACATTTATCCCCTTCTGTACTTGTCAAGTCGAAACTGTACTTTTCATGAGGCTTCCTTTTTTCCCTAAATCAAACTAACAGCACTTTTCTTCTCCTGACTGCTAGTGAAATTATTTGTAACTATCTCATATAACTTGGATAAAGAGAGAAGATGTTAATAAATAGCAACATTTATATATGACTTACTCCATTATATCTAATCTTTCTGATTATATATAAATATAGTCATCAACTTATAATAAAGGCAGAAGTATTTTCACATAATAATCAAATTTCAGAGAATTAACTTAATCTGTAAATACATGTTAATTATCTACTTCTATTTCTATGTAGGAAATATTCTTAATGTAAAAAAAATAGCTTAGGAGAATCCATTGGGAGTAAGTAGCTATAAAAATAATTATATACCAGATTTGCTAATGGTAGAGTCAAATAACAAGTGATGCTGGAAAGGGAGATAAGAGTTACTAATTATTAATCAGAATGATATTTTGTAGAGAAAAGTCAAAAGATAATCATTAAATTTTAAATAACAGATTTATTGATCAAGTACAGGAATAAGTTTCTATAGCTGAGATAATGAAAAAAGTTTAATGAATTCTTATGTGAATATTTCACATTTGCTAAAGGTGCATTTTTTTCTCTGATAAAAACCACCTTTAATCTTTCCACACTAGGCTTGCAAAAGTTCTAAAAGTTGATTAAATAGTAATGGTGTAATACTTCTCAAAGTACCATAACACCAAAAGAGCTGGAGTAGTGGCAAAAATTTCACAGTTTGTGGCCTCCTTCAAGAAATTCTGGTAGTTTTCTTTTTTGTTTGCTTCAACCTTAAAATATTAGTTCTCGATCGTGAATTCTGTAGTGGCAGAAATAACATTTTAGTAATTATTTTAAGAATAAGTGGGGTCTTATTTTGGAAAATATAAAAGCTTCACAAATTTTAATTTCTCTCATCCATTTTTCATCTCAAATTCTCTGTTAAAGAACAATATGCAATGTTAAAAACTTACCCACAAATAATTCCCTGAGGTGTGAACAAAATGCAGATCCACAGGCCTTGTGGCCACTTAATCTGATTCAATAGGCCTGATTTGGGGCCCAGGAATCTACTCCATGTTTGATTTCAATATTGTATAAGGGAAACAAGGACAGATTCTCCCTGAGGAGAATGTGGATCAAGGTCAGTCCCCAGCTACTTATGAAGTTAGTCTGTAGTGTAAATAATGCCTAACATGATTATGGAAACATAGGTTTGAAATTAACTCTACTTCATAGGCTAGCAAGACTAATGTTGCTGAGTTTAGCTTCTTCATTGGTAGAATAAGATAAAAGTACTTGCCTTTCATAGTAGGTGAAAAGTTTATAATAAGAACTTGTAAGAAATAACTCAATAAATGTTATTCATATTTTCCATTCCTAATGTAATAATACGTGTTTAGACTACTGCCAGTTATAATAACACACAATATCTCTAAAGATTAAACAGGAAGTCGGCTAACATGACCACGCTTTCATGATGTTAAGTAGAAAACCAGCACCAGGAAGTCACAGCACAGGAAGAATATATTATATTGTGAGGAAAATACTGTTAGTTCAAAGTGATTTAACTGAGCAGCTTATGGCATTCTGTGATCAAGTAGAGCATATTTCCCTGCAGAGATGGCCAATCACATCAGTTCAGTAGTTGGGATGAAAACGGTGAAACACGATTTATTTGTGATTATAAGTAAGCAAAGGAGGCATTTCTAACCACAAACCAAGGTTCTCGACAATTCAATTTATTTAGATTTTCTATTACTAAATTTTATTTATCTCTTGAGCTTAATTAATGAAGACAGAATTCTATCATGACAAAAGTAAATTATGTGAAATTTATGATTTATCTATAAATTCAAAGTTAAACTCTGTCATGTATAGGTTTTGCCCATTCTTTTTTTCCCCCTGGAATAGATTCAGTTATATGGCATTGTGAACTAAAAAGAGGGGCACGACCCTTCATTATTCTCACTGTAGACCTCTCATTGAGGTGGACAGTCCTTTGGATTAACCTTTGATCATCTAATCTCTTAGTACTACTGATATCATTGGAGGTGGCTTCAAGTTCCTATTATCATGTGCACTTAGACAAACTTGTCTCCATTTGCCCTCTGGTATGCAGGTTCTCCTCATTATAACTACAAGGCTGTCTAAAAGCATGTGACATCTCCCTGTCAGCCAATATCTAAACTGGGAGACCAAGGAACCACGGTGACCCTGAGTTTAGCTATAGTGATTGCTTCTCTTCCAATTCAGGGGAATGTGCATAGTCTTACAGAAAGCAACAAGGACTGTCTGAGCCTCCTTTAGACACCACCATAAGGAACTTCCCTGTGATTTAGGAAGAGGATCTTCACCAGGTCTTTGAGACACTACTGATTTCTATTTATTTGTCTATTGTTTATTTCTACTTATTTGTCTCTCCTTTTCACTCTCTCTACACAGTCAGAGAGTAAGCATTCACTTACTCTGAAGAATACCCCATGAGTGCCAGTATAGGAAAAATCTCAAGTAAATAAATATTTTATGCTGACCTGTATTCTGCTATGCCTATTGATATATTAGGACTTTGCTTTAAGAATGGTAAAAAGCCTTTTCTATAAGATTGCTTTCTCTCTATTCCCTTGGTCTTGAAATTCTAGAGTTTATTTGGAAACTTTGTTATTCTTATCTCTGAAATATTAATCATCTTCTCATCTAGTGGCATTCCTACATCAGTCAAAACTTCAAATAACACAAGTTCCAGTTACCTTTGTCAGTTACCAAAGTTCAGAATCTCGAAAATGTCCAGATGAATTACCCTCTTACTCTACATAATAATGAAGCTGTTTTGTAAGTAATTTTTAAACTGATTGATTTGTTTTACCACAAACTAGAAAGAGAGAAAAAATAATGATAAAATAACAATGTGGTAGGATAACAATAGTGGCAATGGTGTAAAAATGTTAATACATTGAGTACACATGTATGGTTTATTTGTCCATTCTCACACTACTGTAAAGATACTACCTGAGACTGTGTAATTTACAAAGAAAAGAGGTTGAATTGACTCATACTTTTGCATGGCTGAGGAGGCACCAGGAAACTTAAAGTCAAGGCAGAAGGCAAAGGGGAATCAAGGCATGTGTTACATGGCAGCAGGAGAGAGAAATGTACAGAGGAAATACCAGGCACTTATCAAACAACCAGATCTCTTGAGAACTCCTTCAGCATTATGAGAACAGCATGGGGGAAAGCTCCTCCATGTTCGAATCACCTCCCACCAGACCCCTCCCTTGACACGTGGGGATTACAGTTTGAGATAAGATTTGAGTGGGGACACAGAGCCAAATCATATCATGTGGTAAATATTTTTCTAAGTGATTTATATAAATAAGCCCTGGAGTTTTACACAATCTTAGGAGATAGGAATTGTTAATATTACCTTTTAAAGATGATGAAATCGAATCAAAACAGTTAAGTAACTTGCCCAAGATTAGTCAGCTAACAAGCAAAATTAGAAGAGCTGACCCTGGCAGTCTGGGTCATAATTCATTACGACCTGTGCCTGTGGACGTAATTCATTAGGTTATACTTTTTCCATAACCTCATCATCCAGTCCCACATCATGCAATTAGATACAAACGAGTTTCTGTAATGTTTATCACCTACTAACTGTATCACCTTTGACAAATTACTAATTATTCTCTGCTTCAGTTTTCTCATCTGTAAAAAAGGAATAATAGTACCTTTTTAAAAGACTTTTCTTAAATTATCTGAATTAATTTACTCAATTATAAAATAGAAAAGAGAAGACAATTGTCAAAGACAAATGAAAACAAACACTAGTTAAAGTGGTAAGAAGAGATTTCATTCAGTAATACATTATTGCAAGAGAGAAGATGGTCCAATATGAACTGAACTCAACTTCAATGTTTACAGTGGTGACTAGGCATTTCCAAGAGAGAATAAGGGGAGTAGGGAGGAGTGTGAGCAGGAGCTCAGTAGTCAAGTGAAAAATTACAAAGTATTGGTTCATATCTAAATGCAATTTGTCCAGTTGTGTCTGCCAGCAGGTAATTATCAAAGTTAGGATTCTGTTCTCCCACAGAGACCGGGAACTGGCAGCCTCATCCTTCCTAATGATTAAACATCAAATGAATGGTTTTTCAGGTTCTTGAGAAAGACATTCTTGAGTTTTAAGAGTTGTATATACATTTCGGAGGGACAGAAGAAGGATTCACAATTTACTAAAACCTTTTTAGTAAATGCTCTGGAAAAGGGGATCAGGGGCCTATTATCAGGTGTTCGTAAGAACAAGCAATAAATTTTGTTGACATTCCTGATCTTTCCCAGACAGTAACTCAAAAAGGAGGCTGGGTTGTCCTAAAAATGTGGTCTTAGGCTGCTAGAAACAGTTGATAAAGTATTTTAATTTGTGTCTGATGAGTGACGGGGAAAGGTGGAGAGGTGTTGTTTAACAACACACAAAAAGTTATAAGAGTACAGTCACTTGATATTCTAATTTATTTTTAATTTCTATTTTATAAGTATCATTTTTGATAGCTTAACTTGTGTTAGGCACTGGGTTAAGCATTTTTTGTAGATCCAAATACAAGTCTATGAGTGTGTAATCCAAGAACAAAATTCTAAGCCTCACAGCCAACTGAATGAACTCCTCCTCTTGGCCACAGGCATTCTAAAGTAAACCCGAAACACTAGTTCAGGCCATGATGGGAATAGGTGGTTGGACATGCCTCATTATGCCTTCCTCTCATTGGAATTCTGGCACAGCTGACCAGTGTTAACATTAAAACAGAGACCTAAACTAACAGAACAGACTAGTGTTGAAAAAAAAAAAAAAACTACTGCTGAATTAAATTTAGAAGAGTTTAATATTTAATTGAGCAATGAACAGTTCACAAATCCAACAGACCCCAGAATCATAGTGGATTCAGAGAGACTCCAGTGCTGCCGCATGTTGGAAGAAGATTTATAGAAAAAAAAACAAAAAGGAAATGATGTACAGAAATTGGAAGTGAGGTACAGAAACAACTGGATTGGTTACAGCTTGGCATTTGTGTTATTTGAATACAGTTCAAGTAGTTGGCTACATTTAATTGGACAAAATTCAGTGATTGGCATGGGTGTGAGCTATGGTCAGTTTACACCTCCACTTGTTATAGTTCACAATGTACAACAAAACTTTTAGGCTGAGCTTAAATATGTACAGAGGCAGCTTTAGGTTAATACAGATTAAAATTTCTCCTTTTGGTCATTTTCTCAATTTTGAGAGATTGACCAAAACTTTAGTCATTGATGTTACTGCTACCATTGGTCTATTTTTTTTTTATACTTTAAGTTTTAGGGTACATGTGCACAATGTGCAGGTTAGTTACATATGTATACATGTGCCATATTGGTGTGCTGCACCCAGTAACTCGTCAGTTAACATTAGGTATATCTCCTAATGCTATCCCTCCCTGCTCCCCCACTCCACAAGAGGCCCCAATGTGTGATGTTCCCCTTCCTGTGTCCATGTGTTCTCATTGTTCAGTTCCCACCTATGAGTGAGAACATGTGGTGTTTGGTTTTCTGTCCTTGCGATAGTTTGCTGAGAATGATGGTTTCCAGCTTCATCCATGTCCCTACAAAGGACATGAACTCATCATTTTTTATGGCTGCATAGTATTCCATGGTGTATATGTGCCACATTTTCTTAATCCAGTCTATCATTGTTGGACATTTGGGTTGGTTCCAAGTCTTTGCTATTGTGAATAGTGCTGCAATAAACATACGTGTACATATGTCTTTATAGCAGCATGATTTATAATCCTTTGGGTATATACCCAGTAATGGGATGGCTGGGTCAAATGGTATTTGTAGTTCTAGATCCCTGAGGAATCACCACACTGACTTCCACAATGGTTGAACTAGTTTACAGTCCCACCAACAATGTAAAAGTGTTCCTATTTCTCCACATCCTCTCCAGCACCTGTTGTTTCCTGACTTTTTAATGATCGCCATTCTAACTGGTGTGAGACAGTATCTCCTTGTGGTTTTGATTTGCATTTCTCTGATGGCCAGTGATGATGAGCATTTTTCATGTGTTTTTTGGCTGCATAAATGTCTTCTTTTGAGAAGTGTCTGTTCATATGCTTCACCCACTTTTTGATGGGGTTGTTTGTTTTTTTCTTGTAAATTTGTTTCAAAAGCTAGCAGAAGGCAAGAAATAAATAAGATCAGAGCAGAACTGAAGGAAATAGAGACACAAAAAACCCTTCAAAAAATCAATGAATCCAGGAGCTGGTTTTTCGAAAAGACCAACAAAATTGATAGACCGCTAGCAAGACTAATAAAGAAGAGAGAAGAATCAAATAGATGCAATAAAAAATGATAAAGGGGATATCACCACCGATCCCACAGAAATACAAACTACCATCAGAGAATACTATAAACACCTCTATGCAAATAAACTAGAAAATCTAGAAGAAATGGATAAATTCCTCGACACATACAACCTCCCAAGACTAAACCAGGAAGAAGTTGAATCTCTGAATAGACCAATAAAAGGCTCTGAAATTGAGGCAATAATTAATAGCTTACCAACCAAAAAAAGTCCAGGACCAGATGGATTCACAGCTGAATTCTACCAGAGGTACAAGGAGGAGCTGGTACCATTCCTTCTCAAACTATTCCAATCAATAGAAAAAGAGGGAATCCTCCCTAACTCATTTTATGAGGCCAACATCATCCTGATACCAAAGCTTGGCAGAGACACAACAAAAAACGAGAATTTTAGACCAATATCCCTGATGAACATCCATGCAAAAATCCTCAATAAAATACTGGCAAACCGAATCCAGCAGCACATCAAAAAGCTTATCCACCATGATCAAGTGGGCTTCATCCCTGGGATGTAAGGCTGGTTCAGCATACACAAATCAATAAATGTAATCCAGCATATAAACAGAACCAACGACAAAAACCATATGATTATCTCAATAGATGCAGAAAAGGCCTTTGACAAAATTCAACAACCTTTCATGCTAAAAACTCTCAATAAATTAGGTATTGATGGGACGTATCTCAAAATAAGAGCTATTTATGACAAACCCACAGCCAATATCATACTGAATGGGCAAAAACTGGAAGCATTCCCTCTGAAAACTGGCACAAGACAGGGATGCCCTATCTCACCACTCCTATTCAACAGAGTGTTGGAAGTTCTGGCCAGGGCAATCAGACGGGAGAAGGAAATAAAGGGTATTCAATTAGGACAAGAGGAAGTCAAATTGTCCCTGTTTGCAGATGACATGATTGTGTATCTGGAAAACCCCATCGTCTCAGCCCAAAATCTCCTTAAGCTTATAGGCAACTTCAGCAAAGTCTCATGATACAAAATCAATGTGCAAAAATCACAAGCATTCTTATACAGCAATAACAGACAAACAGAGAGCCAAATCATGAGTGAACTCCCATTCACAATTACTTCAAAGAGAATAAAATACATAGGAATCCAACTTACAAGGGATGTGAAGGACCTCTTCAAGGAGAACTACAAACCTCTGCTCAATGAAATAAAAGAGGATACAAACAAATGGAAGAACATTCCATGCTCATGGGTAGGAAGAATCAATATCATGAAAATGGCCATATTGCCCAAGGTAATTCATAGATTCAATGCCATCCCCATCAAGCTACCAATGCCTTTCTTCACAGAATTGGAAAAAACTACTTTAAAGTTCATATGGAAACAAAAAAGAGCCTGCATTGCCAAGTCAATCCTAAGCCAAAAGAACAAAGCTGGAGGCATCACACTACCTGACTTCAAACTATACTACAAGGCTACAGTAACCAAAACAGCATGGTACTGGTACCAAAACAGAGATATAGACCAATGGAACAGAACAGAGCCCTCAGAAATAATGCTGCATATCTACAACCATCTGATCTTTGACAAACCTGACAAAAACAAGAAATGGGGAAAGGATTCCCTATTTAATAAATGGTGCTGGGAAAACTGGCTAGCCATATGTAGAAAGCTGAAGCTGGACCCCTTCCTTACACCTTATACAAAAATTAGTTCAAGGTGGATTAAAGACTTAAATGTTAGACCTAAAACCATAAAAACCCTAGAAGAAAACCTAGGCAATACCATTCAGGACATAGGCATGGGCAAGGACTTCATGTCTAAAACACTGAAAGCAATGGCAACAAAAGCCAAAATTGACAAATGGCATCTAATTAAACTAAAGAGCTTCTGCACAGCAAAAGAAACTACCATCAGAGTGAACAGGCAACCTACAGAATGGGAGGAAATTTTTGTAATCTACTCATCTGACAAAGGGCTAATATCCAGAATCTACCATTGGTCTTGAAAGACTCTCAGAAACAGTAGAACTGTGGGTTCTGTAAGGTGGAAATAAGGACTGAGTACAGCGTACCTCCTTATGCTGGAGCATCCTGTTCGCAGAAGAAAAACAAAACCTGGTCTCTTCTTCTAAGATCTATGTGTTTCCTTAAATTCTTAGTTTGATTATGTGGCATTTACTATGGGCGACTCCATTTTGGTTTGGTTTGGTCTGTTGAGGCCTAGTGCGTGAGCTCAGTCCGAAACAATGCAACCCATAATTTTGATTTAAAAATTCCCCTTTACATCAGGTTCTCACTCAGTTGAGAGTGTGACCAAAACTTAGGGCCTTAGCGCCACTCTCAGTTACCATCATTTTGGGATTCGAATCTCAGTATGTTATTCATAGGTTATGGTGTCCTCATTCTCACACATTTCTTTTAGCTCTTGTAATTTCAGTTGAAGAGAGGCCATTTGACATTCTAGAGATGGCTTCATGCAAACATTTAAGACCTTTCAGAGAATACAGCACACCAGGGATACTACTATTATGACTATGGGGAAGATAATACCAAGAATTTGGAGTATGTTCATTACCCAGGGTCCCCATAAGCCAAACCACTTTAAATAAATCAAAGAATGAGCTAGATAACTAAACAGTCTCTTCATTAATCCCCTACAACTTAATCTCTATAACCTACATTTGATGTATTTCTTTATAGGCCAAAACTGTCAGTGGCTGCACAGATGCCTTGCTGTTTAGACAATTATATTCTTTAGAATAACTTTCACAAATAATTTAAAGTCTGTTGTGCAACCATAGCCTTTATAGTAGAATCTGCTAAAGGGGCTATTGTGATGGATACATTTCTTTTATTATTATTATTATTAATTGATTTTTAAAATTATACATTAAGTTCTGGGGTACATGTGCACAATGTGCAGGTTTGTTCCATAGGTATACATGTGTCATGTTGGTTTCTGCACCCATCAACTTGTTTTATACAGTAGCTATTTCTCCTAATGCTATCCTTCTCCAACACCTCCACCCCCCAACACGCCCAGTGTGTGATGTTCCCCTCCCTGTGTCCATGTGTTCTCATTGTTCA
Organism: Gorilla gorilla gorilla; assembly: GCF_029281585.2. Lineage (NCBI taxonomy): Eukaryota > Metazoa > Chordata > Mammalia > Primates > Hominidae > Gorilla > Gorilla gorilla. The sequence goes on from NC_086017.1 coordinate 177,832,463, forward strand.
ACTCCCACTTATGAATGAGAACATGCAGTGTTTGGTTTTCTGTCCTTATGATAGTTTGCTGAGAATGGTGGTTTCCAGCTTCATCCATGTCCCTGCAAAGGTTATGAACTCATCCTTTTTATGGCTTCATAGTATTCCATGCTGTACATGTGCCACATTTTCTTTATCTAGTCTATTATTGATGGACATTAGGGTTGGTTCCAAGACTTTGCTATTGTGAATAGTGCCGCAATAAACATATGTGTGCATGTGTCTTTATAGTAGCATGATTTATAATCCTTTGGGTAGATATCCAGTAATGTGTAGTGATTCCTCAAGGATGAGGGATACATTTCTAATCATTGCCTCTTTTACTCCAAATCATGGAAAGAGGAGGACCTAACAAATAATGCCCTTCTAGAAGAGTGAAGACCCCCTGGCAAAGTTCTCTTTAACCCATGATGTGAGTTAAGAGGAGTAAACCAACATGCTGTTTCTGACTGATTATGATGCAACATATGTATCATTTAAGTTTCTTACCTACATTGGGCCTTCATTTTTCATTTATCAAGGTATAAAGTTATCCATGTATAAGGCTGGCTGCAAATTCCCTCACAAACAAAAGTATACCCCATAAGTGTACACAGTATATCCCCTTTTCACCTCTGTTATTTATAGAGGCATAAGCAAGAAAAAGATATTCAAAAGAAGAGCCTCTTGATAGTAGAAAAGTCTTGATCCGTGATCTTGGGAAAGCTGTTTACATCAAGGATGCCATCTTCTTCTGGTGAGAAACTTCCCTGGTTAGCTTTATCTTAAGTGTACCAATGGCTATACAGTTTCAAGAGTGTGAAGGGACCCTTCTCAGTTGTGAGAATACAAACTCAAAATTCAAGGTCCTGAAGTTTTGTTGCAGTATGGATGGCAAGGGCAGTCTTCCTCTGACGTTCTCAGAAGTTCCAGTCTTTGGGTTTTAGATTGTGAAGGGGTTGATTGTCCTCAATGCACCATAAAAAACTTTCTTTACCTGTTGAAAATACACAGTGGCATAACAGTCTAGTGTTATAACATCATCCTTCTTGCATGGGAAACCTTTTATACAACAACAACCAAAAAAACAGGCATTGGAAATGACAATTGATTGAGATACTACTTAGCCCAGGGCCTGGTAGTAGTCACTGTATGTCTTGTGTCTGGCATTGTTCAATCTAGATGTTAGTTGGGACAGAAAGAATAACCCAGAACCCTGGAACAAACTGGGTCTCAACAATCAATACAACTTCTATTCCGTGAATGTGCATTACAGCAAACTAGAGAAAGAAGGTCCAGATTTCTAAATATTTCACTGCTGCTTTAGAATGAAGGTGTTCCAGAAGCCATCCGCAAATTTTCCCACTTAACCAGGAAATAGTTCCCCAATGAATGCATAAAATCATGTTGATGTAATGTGTTGGAGAGTACACTGATGAATAAATAATTGAAACTTGAAAATAAAAAAAGAAAATGATAGTTGAATAAAATTCCTTTATAAATGTTTAAAGGGCCCATCAGGTAGTGAAATTTATGTGAAGCTTTGATTGTCTTTCCAGGAATATGGGTATGACAAACTAGCATTGGTTATAAACTAGTTTAGCAATTTATAATTGTCTCCAAAGTAGGTAAATCGAAATTTTTTTAAAGTCAAAGCAATTTATGACCTTAAAGCATTTAGTAAACCTAATATCTGACCTGCCTAATTTAGACCAAATCTCTTTATTTTACCAATAGTTTTAAAGCTGCTTTTATTTCCAAAAGATTACCAAAGTTACATGAACTAAAAGACACCAACGTTTTAATTTTTCTTCAAAATATTTGATTTAAGCACTTATTTTTCTTTAAGCCAATTAACTACAGCTCTTTTATATAAACATCACACACACAATACATGTATAACTACACAGACAGGCAGAAGAAGATCCAGTAGTTGTAAGATTTTTTTGTTTTCCACTTTCTTAATTGGCCTCAGGATGGAGCCCTTCAATAAACAGGGCTAGTAAAACATGCAGTTTCTAAAGCTAGCAAGCAGGTACAGCTGGAAGACAAAAACAGATCTTAGACCCCCCAAAAAGAGGGAAATGCCATGGGAGAAGACAGTGCAATGCTTTTACTGTGCATTTTGTTGCATGGCAACCCAAAGCCAATCAGCACATTTTGCAATCAGCCCATTTCTAAAACTGTATTTCCTACCTATTTATTACACACTAAAGCTCTCTTATAATGAAAAGTAATCTCTGATAACCCTGTGAAAGAAAAATAAATCTTGGAAATCTTGGGGTCCCAAAATCACTAAGCTGAAAGGAAAAGTCAAACTGGGAACTGCTTAGAGCAAACCTGCCTCCCAACCTATTCAAAGTCATCCGTCTGCTCACTGAGAGAACTGCATATCTGATCACCTCATTTGGAAAGGCTAATCAGACACTCAAAAAATTGCAATCATTTTTCTCTCATCTACCTGTACCTGGAAGACCCCTCCCTGCTTATATTGATTGATGTCTCCTGTCTTGTTAAAATGTAGAAAACCAAACTGTGCCCCACCATATTGAGCACATGTTGTCAGGACCCCCTGAGGCTGTGTCATGGGCATATGTCCTCAATCTTGGCAAAATAAACTTTCTAAATTAACTGAGACCTCTCTCAGACTATCAGGGGTCACACCCACCAAAGTAAAAAACGTCAGATAACACAATGCAAAACAGAACAGAGAGTTAGACTTTGAGAGAGATCTATTGACTTTCAATTCTTGGGTTTTCCTGAGGAAAACAGAGGTTTTTCCAAAAACACGGTTTGTGGCAATTCCTCTGTTTTTCCCAAGGAGTCCCAGGCCATCGGAAGTTATTTTAGGTCCTCTCATGTGTGCATTAAGGGTGGCAAGACAAAATAATTTAGTTGATTGAAAAGAAAAAATCTTTTTCCAAAAAACGGACAAGATCCAAGAAGAGAAAAAACAAACGACTTTCAAAGATACCTATAGCTTGGATACCCACTTTTAATTAAGCTGACTTTCAACCATAGCCCTCTTTAAAAAATCATTTTAAATTTCTTATTACTCGCCTTTAGCCAGGCCAAGCAGCCAATATTCTGGCTTTTAAACTTTACCAAAAGTAATCTCACAGGTGAAACCAACAAGCCTCAACTAAGGTTATGACTTAAACATGAGAGACGTATTTTCAAAGGGGTGGTAAGCAGTTTTTGCAAAATCTGGAATCTTTAGAGGTAGCTCAGAGAAAGGAAGATACAGGAAAGGAAGCCAGAAGCTATTCATGGAAGGAAGAGAGTAAGCAAGTGGTACAAGTCACAAAGATATTAACCAAAAAGTACCCATTTCTCTTAAGCCAGTATTGAACCTGTGCCACCATTGTAAAATGGCAGAGACCAAAAGAAAGTACTGCCACATGGTTACAAAGTCAAGCTACCAAGGACATAAAACAAGATGGAGACCTCATCCAATTTCTGTTTGTTTCTTTGGTTTTCAGAGTACTGTGGCAAAGTTTGTAACTAACCAGTTTTCTAGGCTGGCTTGAAGAGTGGGCTAATGGGGTCCTAAGCCCTCATTCTGTCCTAAGGCGCCCCTCTTCATGACAGAACAATACAGAAACACACATAAAGCACACCATATTCATTACAGCTTAAGACTAGCCTCACACATTCTTTTTCCCATTAATTAAAACATCACAGAAGAGATAAACAGTGATTTTTACTATTTATTGAACTGGTTTGCACAGAGAGAGAGAGTCCAGAAGTCTGACTGGTAAGAAACTCTTACCTTTTTGCCTGCATGTCAGATTTCTGTGTTCCCCTTCCCTGAGCAGCCCTAGTGACCCTACTTACCACAGCATAGCTCCAGGGCCCAAGCCACATTACAAAGTGAAATCATGGAACCACAGGAAAAATCCTCTCTATTTTGCAAGTTGCCACCCACCCAGCCGCACGGGGGACCCTAATTTTAATATTTTCCATTCTGTCCAGAATAAAATAAGAGTGATTTAAATAAAAATGTTGAAATCTGTTTAGAAGCTCAAGAAACAACATCCCTATGGGAGACTAATTTGGAAGTCCTTTTTTTTTTTTTAATGCACTTCAGTGCATTGTTGTTCATTTGGAATGTTCTGCTCCTAGTTATATTTATGAGATTTCACCATTTCTCTAGGACTTCGCTGCTTCCCGGGCCTAATGTATAAGCTGGAAGAAACTCAATTTTTTGGAAATTAAGGATCCCATTTCCATTTTTACCTAAAACACTGGATTTGTTCTCAGGTTCCCTTGATTAATTTAGCCAATGATTTTTTTTTTTTTTTTTTTAGCACTCAAGAAAAATGAAACAAAAGGGTAGAACATAAAAATCCCGGTGAATTTTTAAAAACCAAATTTTACAATCCCTGCAATATTACCATTTACTACCAGTTTCTTTCTCACCCAGTAGGATGTAACAGGCCTCTAACTGGATCCAAGCCAGTTAATTACCAGATCAAATTTAATTCTGGACCCAGTCCAGTTTCTATCACAACTTCCAAACCCAGTTTGGATCAGAAATTTGCTCAAAGAAACTCAAAGCGCTCAAAACACAAATCTGTGGAGCTCCAGAATCTGAGAGGATTTATTCATGATCCGAAGACATTCAGAGATTAAGGGACACAAGTAGGTCCTTGAAGTTACTTTTCTTATTCACTCACCACTCCTGGGGGCTGCTAGAAGTTATACTTCGGATCCCGTTTCTAACACCAGCTGTTAAAATAAAAACTTTAGCTGAATTAAATTTAAAGGAGTTTAAGCAATGAATGCTTCATGAATCAAGAAGCTCCCAGAACCACAGCAGATTCAGAGACTCCAGTGCAGCCATGTGTTGGAAAAAAATTTATAGACAAAAAAAGGGAAATGATGTACAGAAATTGAAAGTGACGTACAGAAACAATTGGATTGATTACAGCTTGGTGTCTGCCTTGTTTAAACATGGTTCAAAAAGCTGGCTACATTTGGTTGGCCAATACTCAGTGATTGGGCTACAGTTGGTTTACACCTCCACTTGTTGTAGTTCATGATGTACGGAAAAAACTTTAGGCCAAACTCAAGCATGTAAGGAAACAGCTTTGGCTAAACTTGATTAACAGTAGCAATAAGATGCCAGCATAACACCAGGCCCTGAAAGAATTTGCAGTATTTTACCCCCAAATGTAGTTCTTTGACATATTTTGAAATGGCCTAGCAAAGCTGTCTTTTGTGAAGAAAATCTACATTCTATAGATAATCCACTTCTTTTTCCAGGCCTTTCTCCTAATCCAGGAGAGAATTAGCTATGAGTCTGGCATCTTCTTAACTCCAATAAGAAAGATTTACAATAGATTCTCTCTGAAGCTTGCTACCTGGAGGCTTCATCTGCATAATAAGAATCTTGGTCTCCACAACCCCTTCTCTTAACCCAGAAACTCCATTCTGTTGATTCCAAGTCTTTCGAGACTCTTTCAACCCATTGCCAATCAGAAAATCTTTGAATTCACTTATGCCCTGGAAACCCTCCCTGCTACACATGCACACTTTGAGTTGTCCCACCTTTCTGGACTGAATAAATGTATATTGTATTGATTGATGTCTTATGTCTCCCTAATATGTATAAAGCCAAGCTATAGCCTGACCACCTCAGGCACATGTTCTCAGGATCTCCTGGTGCTGTGTCATGGACCATGGTCACTCATATTTGGCTTAGAATAAAACTCTTTAAATAGCTTACAGAATTTTTTGTAAACTTTCTGTAAACTTTTCTTCCAACAAATGGTAATGAAGATTCTCACTTTGACCAAACTCTAGTCAGGCTCCTCTGAGCCCTTTTCTCAATTAGGCCTTAACTCTGGACTTTTTGTAAAAACTGCAGATGTTCAGCAGAAATTATTTTGTTTCATTCCCTCTTCTACGTATGGAATCTGATACCCTGCAGGTGTAGGCTAATCCTCCAATTACTATCTGGCAGGTTAAGGCAGCCAGCCTAAGAAGTAAACGGTTGAATGTGGCAATAGCCTACTGGAAAAAAATGTACATGTCATAGACTCAGAAACCTTGTGAGAGGTTACTTTCAAAAGGAGAATTTTCAATAATCTTGATTATTCTTTTTTCATTTAATCTTGGTTCAACTTGTAGTGAGTTTCTCAGAATTTGCTCTTTTAACAAAATGTTTGTTTTTAAAAATACCTGCTTGAAGATTAGCTCTTACTAACATAAATACAATACTGAGGATATATATCTACTGACAAATTAAAACAAAGGATAGATGCTAAAGTAAAGGTTTTGAATTTTTAGGAATTTCTCCAAAGGCAGGGTTTCTATAATAATTTATCTTGGCTTATCACTGAGGAAAAAAATGCTTCTTTACTATAGCTATTGTTTGGAAAGTAGAGAGGGCACAAAAAATATTTTAAAGATTCACTGAAGCACAGCTTCAAACAAAATAGCTACTTGGGACCTGCTGGGAAACAAAGTCTCAGACAAACCAGCCTGGCAGGTAGCATTGAGGAGTCAAATAGTTGTTTCCCAGTATTACCTTCAGGAAGAATGCAAGGGTAGGAGGTTGAGTGTCAAACAGACTCTGGCAACAAACTAATGGACACTTTCATAAACATACAAAAGGTACAATATTGTTGCTTCCACATTAAATTTTTTTCAGTAATGTTTTACCCCAATACACACTGATAATTACATCTGTTTATAAGTATCACAAACATGTAGCTACCATATACAACGTACATTCACCCAAATGGAAAATAATGGTGGGAGAGTGGAAGACATTTCCTCAGTAATTAGACCAGAAAATATCATAGTCACACTGGTATGGCTAGAAATTTCACTCCTTGTAACGTTCCTAAGTATTTAATTCAGAAATTTCTATTTTTTCTTTATTATTATTATTATTTATTTATTTATTTATTTATTTTTGAGACGGATTCTCCCCTTTCGCCCAGGCCAGAGTGTGGTAGCGCGATCTCGGCTCACTGCAAGCTCCTCCTCCCGGGTTCACTCCATTCTCCCGCCATAGCCTCCCGGGTAGCTGGGACTACAGGCGCCCACCACCATGCCCGGCTAAATTTTTTTTGTATTTTTAGTAGAGACAGGGTTTCACCGTGTTAGCCAGGATGATCTCGATCTCCTGACCTCGTGATCCACCCATCTCGGCTTCCCAAAGTGCTGGGATTACAGAAGTGAGCCACCACGCCCAGCCTTTTTTCTTTTCTTTTTTTTTAGTATTAATTTTTGAGACCCTGTTTTGCTCTGCCACCCAGACTGGAGTGCCGTGGGTTGATCATGGCTCACTGGAGCCTCGATCTGCTGAACTCAAGCAATCCTCCAATCTCGGCTACCCTAGTAGCTGGGACTACAGGTGGGCCACCATGCCTGGCTATTTTTTGTACAGATAGGATTTTGCCATGTTGCCAGGCTGGTTTCGAACTCCTGGGTTCAAGCAGTCTACCTGCCTTGACCTCCCAAAGTGCTGAGATTACAGGCATGAGCCACCATGCTGGGCCCCTTTTTTAGAAATGTATCATGAGACAACTGGACTTTCACTTACCATTATGATGCTGCAGGAGCCCAGTCATTAATCTTCATTAGCTCATTATAGTCAAGCATCTTCTGTCTGTAACCTGAGTGTTGCAGAAGTCAAATAAAAATCAAACAACTGTGTTATATATTCCCACAGCACAATTCATCCTTCTTTCTCTCTCCCCCATTTTTCTTCAACTTTGTTAATGCACAAACTTTGAGCCTTTGGCGAGATCTTAGGAATCAGTAAGGTCTCAAGTTCTAATAAAAGTAGAACATTTTTCAATGACGTGTACAACTTGCTTTCTCTTCCACTCTCATATCATTCTTCATTTGTAAAAAAATTAAACAAAATAATACAATTTAATAACTTTCACACCATTATCAAATTCCTCACTTCTAGGTCACATTCCCTTTATGTCTCCCTGCACTAATCGATCAAGTTTTTCACTGTTTTTTAACAGTTTGCTACATTTTTCTCCTCTCTGATTTTGTGTGCATTATGAATCTAATATAGACAATTTACCCCATAGTGCTACTTACCATAGACAAACATTGCAGTACTATCTTCAAGGCCTTCTTCTCTAGTAAAATGTTCCTGATTCTCTTATCTATATATGATCTCACCCTTTTAGACTTTCATAGCAAGCCCTGTATTAGTCGCACTCTTGTGTGTCGCCTCTCTCTTGCATGTCGTACATGGTATCCTAATCACAGAACGGGCAAAAACACTTTTTTAATTAAAAACTAAGTTTTAGAATAAATTATGAAGTATCATTAGAAGCTGTCCTGACTCTCAGTCATGATGGAAGCCATGTTGCAGTAACAGGAAAAACTCAAATCCTGCTATGGAATCATTTCCAATGCTGGCCAGCTGTGGTACGTAGAAAATAAATTATTAAACATTCTCAAGTACTTGAATAAAATTGTGACAAGTTTCCTAATACCTGGAATTTCCATGTTAGACATGTCTAGTCCTTTATCATGTGAATTGATTTCTCTTAAACATATTCTACTTTTTCTATATCTAGAATGACCCTATATTCATCATTTAAAGCAGAACACTATTGAAAATGAAAAAGGCCACTGTTAGTGATTATTTCCTAAAACAGATATAAATATAAAATAGGACTTTCCCAGGCAAATCAGTATCTATATCTCTCTCAAAATGATACGCCTAGAACTTAACATGGTTTTCCATTGTGATCTATTAGACAGTAAAATGTATCATTTTCACTCCAATATCACACAATATCAATTTAGATATTTGGCCACCATAGTACATCATTCCTTCATTCATTTATTCACAATATTCAGTGAGCTTTTTATCAACTAAAATTGCTGGATAATTTTTAATGAATTTCTACTTACCTCATCCTCTACTTACAAGTGTGGTTTCTTAGACCCAAGTGACCTTTCAAAACATGTATTTGCTAAATGTTTGAAACAGAACAAAATCAAAGATTTTGATCACTCCATTGTAAAATTTATTCCAAGAGGCCAATAATTAAACAGAGAGTTTAATGTGTGAGCAGCTATATAAATTGTACAAAGTCACAGGGATATAACTGAGATAACACAAAGGACATCAAATTCTCATCATATTTTTAATTCCCTCTTCTTTATTAGACATTGTACTTCAAAGTTCTGAAAGACAATTTGTTTGGGAACACCCTGAACAAAGACACATGGTTGGATTGTCAAATGAGACTCACACATATTAGAAAATTTATTTTATATTAAACTTTACCAATAAACTCAAGTGCACATGAAATTGAATAAGATTTTATATATATATGTAATCATTTACCCAGAAGCTTTCTAGGTCCTTTCTTCTCACATTAGGACAGATTCTGGTCAAGATTTAACAATCAATGACTGTAAGAAATGTATGCAGCCATTACTTGCACATAAGTAAGCTGTTTATTCACAAAACTTCATTGTATACTGTAACAGTTACAGGTTACATGATATTTCTTATAAAGTCATACTCCATGTATCGATGGATTTCGGGTTTCTTCACCATAAGCAATTCTCAAGAGACCAGGGTTATCTTGCTAAAGCATTCTATATGCAGATACATCCACCACAACATACCAACAATGTATTTGGCAAGGAAATTTGATTGGGTCACTTCTCTTTGCAGAGAATCTCCCAGTAAATGAAGAGAGTAGATTACAGGCAAGCTGCTAATCTCTTTCTATCAAATACTGGGTGAGGTCATAAAAAGTGATTTTTGTCTTAGTAGTTTAGCAGGGCATCTTCTCAAGAGCAGCCGTGAGTTTCTTGGTTAGATTCCTGTTTAGTATATAATCATGAAGTTTAGCCATAGAAGCCTTTGATGAGTGACTCCTTCATTTGCATTTAGAATCTGGGATGTAAGTAAAGATGATCATTAGATTTTCATGCTTTTTAATTAGACACACTAAAATCAGTAAAACTAATTCTCTCTCTAAATTTATTAATACTTTAAATTTTCTTAATTGCCTCTACCTTCATTAATGGATATATCCTTACATTCTATTTGAAGGAAAGTCATTTTCTCTCATCCAATATATATTTCTTTTACCTTGTTTTTTGAGGTTGACAATTGGTGAATTAGCTTTGTCATTCAGGAGTGTGTTTAAAGGTTTAGGAGACTGATATCCAAATTAACATAGCTTCCAAGAACAATTTAAAATTTCACAGGAAAGGCAATTCCAGTGAAATTTCCAGAAATTTAATTGCAATTAATTTTGCAACTGACTGAACACATATATTCCCAATAAATAAAATGATTACAGATATTTATACTTTCAGATTTGTTAGTATTTTGCTTGGAGTAATTTTAAGACATTCGAAGATGAAAACCAACGAACAGTCTACCAATCATATTATCCAGTTGTTCTAATTGTACTCTATTTCATGCTGTGTAATAACAAAGAACCCTGCCTCCAGAAATATTACTTGTTTTTTTCTTCATATCACCTTAAAACGGTGATCATGGAAGACTTTACTTTTTCACTATAGACCACTAACTATAATGTCAAAATACTGCCTATCTAATGTAAAGAAGGCTAAAATTTGCTTGAAATCTTGACACACAATTTTGACTTCTCTGCATTTAGAATTGCTATAAAAACCACTCCCATTATGACTATGTGTTTTGAATTTGAAAAATCATCTTATATTTATACAAAGATAATTAGAAAAGTACAAAGGCAAATTGAAAGCCTACTCCAACTCTGCCAGTTACTTTCCTCCTTTTCTTCTTTCTTACATTTCTACCAAAAATTTACATGTTCTTTATAACAATTCAAACATATGTAACTCTGCTCTGATACTTTTAGGTACTGGTATGATGGTATAAGCCTATCTGACTCTGAATATACTCCATGCTACCATCTAACTGAAAAATTGCTTGATGGGATATTTATGTTCATTTCCATTAGGATATGAGTAATAGAAAATAGTGAGTGATTTAGCATGAATTATACACATTATCAAACTGATATTTTCTGTCTTTTCTCTGTGTCATCTGTATCATATTTATAGCCTCTATAAATAAATACATGAAACTACATTAATCCACCTGAAGCAACAGGATGTGATACTTATTAAAGCAGTTCCTCATAAAATATAATTATGACTAGCACAATCACCGTTTTGACAATGAAATTAAGAATAATAATACAATTTTCTAAAAACCTCTAGAACAAAACAACTGGATCATAAATCAATTCATAACAATTTATATTTGTTGAGAACATATCAAATTGCTTACTCTACTTTTTCATGAATTTTACATTGTAAGTGTCATTATCTAGATGAGAAAAAGTCTTGCAAGAGAAAAGATTTTACTAAACTATAATATAAAGTTACAGCTAGTAGGTTTATGAAAGAAAAAGAAAGAAAAGGAAAGAGAGAGAGAAGGAAGGAAAGAGAGAAAGAAAGGAAAGAAAGAAAAAGAAAGAAAGAAAGTTTCTGTATAGTAGTTTAAAACCTACATTGCAAATATTGAATTAGTGATAATGCTGACTTATCAAGAAAAGCTTCATGTATTTTCTGTGCAATGCATTCAAAAGGCAATATATATCTAGTTTATATCATGTTATATATTAAATGTATTACATTATAAACATCTCATTCCAATGGATCACTGTGTTAATACTAGAACAGAGTAATTAATGCATAGTCTCTAGCAGTCTGAGTTATAGTTCTAGCTCTAACACTTTAACTAAGTCTCTAATATTAAGTATATTGCTTAATTTCGATATGCCTCCTTTTCTCATATACCAAACGTGGATTGAAAGTAATTCATTATAGATTTGTTGTGAGCTGTAAAAGAGTCAATACATCTAAAGCTTGTAGGCTTATGTCTAGCACAAAGTAATTATAAGTAAACGTTTTTCTTTCATTATCATTTATATAAATAACCTCATTTAATTATCACCATAACCCCATGAAGTAAGTATAAATGTAATAGTTTCACAAATAATGAAACTAAACCCATAAAAGATCAATTATATTTGCAAAGTTACTTAGAGTTGAAGATTTTAATTTGTACTCTGGTTGGTTGGCCTGATTCCATAACCTGTAAACTTACCTGGTACAAAATATTGCTTCACATTTTATATGTTATTGAATGCATAAGCAAAAAACATTCATAAACACAAACATAGATTTTAAAATATTAATTTTTATAAATGATAAAAAGTACAAATGAATGAACTTTTTGTACGTGAACATCCAATTTATTCAGCAACACTAATTTAAAAATGTTTATTCCTTTTTCATGAATTTTCTTTGCAACTTTGTCAAAAATAAATGACCATATATGCATGGATAAATTTCTGAACTCCCCTATAGTCTTTCATGTATTTACATATCTATAATTTAAGAAATTTGGCACTGCCTAGATTACTTAACTTGATAGTGTTAAAACTAGATAGTAGATTCCTCCAGCTCTCCTTTGTGAAAATTATTTTGGCCACTCTAATTTATTTGTTCTTTTTCCATGAATATTTTAAAAATAGTTTATTTACTTCAACCAAACACCTTACTAGAATATTAATTTGGTTAGCATTAAATCCATATGTCAATTTGAGGAGAATTACTAACAATTTTGAGTTTTCCAATTTATGAACACAGTATATTTCTCTATTTATATCTTCCTTGACTTATTTCATTAATGTTTTGTAGTATTCTGCATACAAATCTTGCATGCATTTAGGTATACCTGTCCCTATGTATCTGTTGGTTCATATATTTAAAGGCAGGTAGGTAGGTAGATAGCTAGACAGAGATAAATTAAAATTCCATTTCTCATTGCTTCTATGTAGAAATACAATGCATTGTTGGTATATAGATCTTGTCTCCTGCCAACTTACTCAACTGAGTTATTAGTTCTAGAAGCTTTTTGTATAAAATCTTTTGGATTTCAATATGGTTATATACAGTTTCAACGAGTACACATCATTTTGCCTAGTAAGTAGGAAACTCTCATTTAGTGACCCAGTATCTTAGTCTATTTGGACTGCAACAACAAAATACCTGGGTGGTTTATAAACAACAGAAATTTATTTCTCATAATTCTACAGGCTGGGAAGTCCATAATCAAGGTACAAGCTGATTTTGTGTCTGGTGAGATCCCGTTTTCATGTTCATAGATGGTGCTTTCTCACTGTGTCCTTACATAGTGGAAGAGACAAGCAGCTCTCTGGGGTCTCTTTTAAAGTAGCACGCACCTCATTCATGAGGCCTATTTTCTTACAACTTAGTCATCTCCCAAAGGCTCCACCTTTTAATAACTTTTAATACCATTACATTGGAGATTAGGTTTAAACATATCCATTTAGGGGGAACACGAATATTCAGATTGTAGTGCCTACCTACCCTTCTTCTAGAGAGATCAATCTTTATTTTTACTCTGAAAGTTAACCAGTTTTCTCTAAAAAGGTTAAGTAGAAGACTCTATCTTTACTACACTGGTATGTCTCTGGGGAGGGAGATATCCCTAATCATTACTTTTATAAAATGTCTCATAAACATGTTGGACATAAACATAGATGATTAAACTAGAAAAGTCCTTTTTCAAATTATCTGCATCATTTTTGGAAACTGTTTATGTTTTATAAAATGTAAATAAATTTACTCCCTAAAGATTTGTAGTAAGGATAAAATTAAAGAACATACTTTAAGAAATGATCTCTTACATTGGAACTCTGTGTAAAATTTCACAGAATTTTCTCAAATCATTGAATGACCTTTTGGAATATATAACTTGTTTAGACTTTTCTAGTTCTTTACCTTCAAAATCCTATTTAATCTTGGGGTAAAGGGTCATTTTCATCCAACTAGGTAGAGAAAGCTGTGATAATATTAGGTATAGAATTTTTCAGGGATAGAAATCTGAATGTCAGTAAAGTGGTACATTAGAAGCAAGCTTTCTTCACTTGCCCCCTTCCACAGAAAATCAAAAACAAAGTGCCAAGATTCTCATCAGCAATATCCCTGAATTTAAATATGATAATAATGCAGTCCCCAGGGCTGCAAAGAAGTGAAAAATACATTATGCAGACAATAGGAGAATCTAACTTTTAAAACCATGATGCCCTTTTCCTAATCTGCCAGGCACCAAGCATGTGAAATTTTTCCTCAACTCCTGGTTACTACACTGGAAAGAGTGATATCAAGCTTAACCACCATCCTGGGTTTTCTGTCAGAAGACCTGTCCCTACTTAAACCCAAGGGAAGCATCACAAGTGCCTGAAGGGAAAAAAATTCCTAAGGACAGCAGAGACAAAAGGTGGAAGTGGGACTAGCATCCTCAGACCAGAAAACTCTGCTCTGTATATCACCCAAATTAGGTATCAAGTAAGAGTGGTTGTTAAGCAGCATCACAAGGTAGGCAGTACATTCCACGGGTCTCCTAGGCATGAACATCTAGCCATCCCTTCTGCACTGCCAGACTTTCTCTTTGGTCACCTTCCTCATATGGGCAGGGCAGCATTCCATGTTTGCTAAAGCTGAGGAAAACCTGGGCCTAAGGCTACAGCTAGTGCCAAAAAGGCAGACAGTGACTCAGCAGTAAAAGGGAATTCAACAGGTATATTCCACAGAAATCTCTATGCAAACATAACAAATGCAAATCAAAGCAAGCCAAACAGAGAAGACTGGAATAAATAGCTAATCTTACAATGCAAAAAATGATATATGTCCACAAGAAAAAATAGCAAACAAGAAACCATGACTTCCACAAATGGACAAAACAAGACACCAATGACCAAACCCAATGAGACAGTGATAGGTGAGCTCCCTGATAAAGAATTTAAACTAGCAGTTTTTAGAAAACAGAAACTTCCAAAATAACACAGAACACAGTTTAGAAATTTACCACAGTAATGTAACAAAGAGATAGAATTAGTAATAATGAAACATAAAACAGAAATCCTGGAACTGAGAAATACATTTGCTGAACTGAAAAATTTATCAGGTGCTCTCAACAGTAGAATGGATTGAGCAGAGGAAAGACAGTGAGCTCAAAGACAGGCTACAGAAGAATACACAGTCTTAAGAGGGGAAGATATGAAAATAAATGAAGAACAACTAGAAGATTAGAAAATTACTTCAAAGGCGCAAATCCAACAATTACTAATGTTCAAAGTGAATTTATCAAGAATAAGGAATAGGAAGTGTGTTTGAAGTAACAACAAAAACTTTTTCAAAATTGCAAAAGATATAAATATCCAGGTACAGGAAAGTCAGTGAACACCAAAAAGATTAAACCTAAATAAAACTATCCCAAGGCATATAATAAGCAAACTCTCAAAAGTTAAGAACAAAGAAAAGAAAAAAACATCAGCAAGAGAAAAGAAGCAAATAACCCAAAAGAAGCCCAAATTCATTTGACAACTGACATCTTAAAAGAAATCATCCAGGCCAGGAGAAAGTGGAATGGCATATTCAAAGTACAGAAAGAAAAAAACTGTAAACCAAGAATTTTGTGTCTAATAAAGCTTTCCTTTAAAGATGAGGAAGAAATAGTCTTTCCCAAACAATAGATGAGGGAATTCATTACCATCAGACCTGTCTTACAAGAAATGCTAAGGGAAGTTCTTCAATATGAAAGAAAAAACTACTAACATGCAAAAAGAAACCATTTGAAAGTATGAAACTCTGGAAAAGTAAGTACACAACTTAGAATACTCTAACCCTGTAATTGTGCTATGCATTCCACACATAACTCTACCCTGAAGACTAAAAGACAAATCTACCAAAAACAATAATAGCTACAGTAACATATTAAGGGATAACAAATATAAAAACATGTAAACTGGGACAACAGAAAGTCAAAATATGGTGGCATGGAGTTAAAGTGTAGAGTTTTAAAGCTTTTCCTGTTTCTGTTTTTTTTTTCTTTGCAATCAAAGAAAAGTTGTCATCTGTTTAAAATAACTTATTGTAACTCTCAGATGATTTTTGTAAGTCTCAAGTTAACTACAAAGTGAAAACCTAAAATAAATACAATAAAAATTAAAATCAATGAATTAAAGCATATCAACAGAGAAAATTACTTAACAACAAAGGAAGGTAGCAATAAAAAGGAGAGTGGTTAATTTAGTTTTCACTTTAATAAGAAAAGAAGAGAGGATATATAAAATGACAAGAAAACAAGTAACAAAATGGCAGTACTAAGTTCTTACCTATTAATAATAGCATTGGATGTAAATAGTCTGAATTCTCCAATGAAAAGATACAGAGAGGATAAATGAAACAAGATCCAAGTAAATGCTGCAAATTAGAAAACCTCTTCAGCTGGGCATGGTGGCTTATACCTGTAATCCCAGCCGAGATTTGGGAGGCCGAGGCAGGCAGATCACAAGGTCAGGAGTTCGAGACCAGCCTGGCCAATATGGTGATACCCCGTCTCTACTAAAAATACAAAAATTAGCTGGGTATGGTGGTGCATGCCTGTAGTCCCAGCTACTCTAGAGGCTTAGGCAGGAGAATTGCTTGAACCTGGGAGGTGGTGGGTGCAATAAGCCGAGATCGCACCACTGCACTCCAGCCTGGGGAACAGAGTAAGACTCCATCTCAGGGGAAACAAACAAACAAACAAACAAAACCAACAACAACAACGACAACAACAAAAAAAAACACTTCACCTATAAAGATACACAAAAAGTGATGCAGTAGAGAAAGATATTCTATGGAAATAAAAATTAAACAAGACCAAAGTAGTGATACTTATATCTGATAAAATATTTTACATGTCAAAAACTGTAAAACAAAAAAAGACACTAGAAAATGATAAAGGGGTCAATTAAACAAGGAAATATTACATTATAAATATCTATGCACTCAACACTGCAACATCCATGTATATAACACGAACATTAATACATCTAGAAAGAGAGATGCAATATAATAATAGCAGAGGACTTCAACACCCTACTCTTAGTAATGGCAGGTAACCCAGACAGAAAATTAAAGAAACATTAAAGTTAAGCTAAGCACCAGACTAAATAGTTCAACCTGACATTTACAGAATATTTCACCCAACTGCTACAGAATATACAATTTTTTTATCAGCAAATGGAACATTCTTGCTATAGTTTGGATTTTTTACCCTTTTAACATCAAATTGAATTGAGATCACCCAATGTTGAAGGTGGAGCCTAAAGAGAGATGTTTGGGTAATGGAGGCAATTCCCTTATAAACAGATTAATCCCTTCCTGAGGGGTGAGAGTTTGAGTTATTTCTCACATTATTAGTTCCTGAGAGAACTTTTTTAAAAAAGAGCCTGGAATCTCCCCTTTATCTCTCATTTCTTCTCTTTTCATGTGATCTCTGTACCCACCAGCTACCTTTTCCCCTCCATCATTAGTGGAAACAGCTGGAGGCATTCACCAGAAGCAGATGCTGATGCTGTTCTTTTTCTACAGCCTGAAGAACTGGGAGCCAAATAAACCTCTTTTCATTATACATTTTTCACCCTAGAGTATTTCTTTATAGTAACACAAATTGAGTAAGACAGGAAATTGGTACTGAGTAGCAGGGCATTGCTATAAAGATACCTACAAATGTGAAAGTGGCTCTGGAACTGGGTAATGTGCAGAGTTTAGAAAAGTTTGGAGTGTTCAGGAGAAGACAAAAAGACAAGTGGAAAACTTGATATCTACATGCAAAAAATGAAACTGGGTGTTTATCTCTCATTACCTACAAAAATCAAATCAAAATGGATTGAAGACTTAAATTTAACATTTGAATCTATGAACTGCTATGAGAAAACATTAGGGAAATGCTTAAGGACACTTGTCTCAGCAAAGATATTTTTGACTAAGAACTCACAATCACAGACAACAAAAGGAAAAATAGACAAATAAGATTTTATGAAGCCAAAAGTCTTCTGCATAGCAAAGGAAACAACAAAGTGAAGAGTTAAACTACAAAATGGGAGAAAATATTTATAAACTATTCATCTGACAAGGGATTAATTAAATATATATATTTAATTATATATACACACATACCCATAACACCAACAGTTCAGTAGCAAGAAACGTAAGATTAAAAAACTGGTAAATATCAGAATAATCATTTCTCAAAAGAAGACATATAGTCAATAGATATATGAAAAAATGCTCAGCATCACTAATTATCAGAGAAACACAAATCGAAAGTACAGTGAGATACCATCTCACTCCAGTTAAAATGGCTTTTCTCAGAAAGACAGGTAATAAGGATGCTAGCAAGAATGTGGAGAAAGGGGAAGCCTTGTACATTGTTAGTGGAAATGTAAATTAGTACAACCACTATGGAAAACAACAGGAAGACTCCTCAGAAAACTAAAAATAGAACTACCATATGGTTAAGTAGTTTCACTACTAGATATGTACATCAAAGAAAGGAAATTACTATATCAGAGAGATATCTGTACTTCCACTTTTATTGCAGCATTATTCACAATAGCCAAAATTTTGAATCACCTAACTGCCCATCAACAAATAAACGGAAAAAGAAAATGCAGTCTAAATACACAGTAAGTATTATTTAACCATAAAAAAATGAGGTCTTGTCATTTGCAGCAACATGGATGGAACTGCAGGGGATTATTTTAAGTGAAATAAGCAAAGCACAGAAAGGCAAATATTGTATGTTTTCACTCAGACATGAAAGCTGAAAAAGTGGATCTCCTGAAGGTAAAGAGTAGATTGCTTGTTGTCAGAGGTCAGGAAGAGTGAGTAGGGATGAATGGAATTTGATTAATGGGTTTAAAAATACAGATAGATAGAAGACATAAAACCTAGTGTTTTACAAATCGGTAAAGTGACAACGATAAACAATAATCTATTGTATATTTCAAAACACCCAGTAGAGAATAATCAGATGTTCTCAGCATAAAAAATGAAACATGCTTAATATAATGGATAATCCAATTACCTTTATTTGATTATTAACATTATATAAATGTATCAAGATATCATATGTACTCTGAAGATATTACATTTATGTATCATTAAAATAAATTTAAAAAATTTTAAAAAGACTTTTAGGGATAAAGTGATTATAAATTATGGCACCAATAATTTTAAAATAATTTACTTGAAGCCTAACAGAAGTGAAAAAACAAATTATCCCACAAATTTTATAACATTATCAGTGAATAAAAAATTTAACATTCAATTCTAATCAAATGCTGTATTTCACCTAGGAGTATTTTCATACACTGATAGTAGGAGTGAAAGTTTAAGTTTGGTGGAAAATAATTCTAAATGTGTATTGAGACCCTTAAAATCTTTAAAATAATTGGCCTATAAATTTCACAGTTAGAAATCTGAACAAATAAAAATAATTTAAATTTGTAAGATAATGAAATATGCTCACTTTAGTATTTCAATATTTCTAAATGATGTTAAAATTGAAATTTTAGTCAAGACACAAAAATAAAATAGAAGCCAGGTGTGGTATGCCCATAATCCCAGCACTTTGGGAGACTGAGGCAGGATAATTGCTTGAGTCCAGGAGTTTAAGACCAGGCAGGGACCCCACATGTACATTTTTTTTTTAATTAGCTGGTCATGGTGGCATGCATCTGTAGTCTCAGCTACTTGAGAGTCTGTAGTGGGAGGATCAGCTGAGTTGGGAGGTCAAGGCTGCAGTGAGCCATGCATGATTGTATCACTGCATTCCAGCCTGGGCAACATAAATAAATTAAATATACATATGTGTGCGTGTGTGTGTGTTTGTGTGTGTGTGTGTGTGTGTGTGTATGTCTGTCTATATAATAGATATAAGATTGCAAATACAGATTAGTGTAGTCCCATTTTACAAAGGACATTTCCAGAAATCAATTCCATATCTCTTGAACCTTTGGGCCATATCACAGATTTAAAAGGAATCATAGTAAAGGGAAGAGAATTATGTATATTATGTAGACTTTTTTTTTAAGAGAATTGCACCACTCAGAATGTCCTGCCTTCATTCCTCCCTTACCCTTACTGAATCCCAAGGAGGTAGAAGAGGGATAAATTACACCTATTTCACCAGAAGAGTTTTTTTTTTTTTTTTTTAAATGGTCATTCAGAGAGATGGCAATGTCCCTGCATTGGGGTAACAGATGGCCTATTGCCTGACTTTTCTCCAAATTTGCAAATGTGGCAGAATAAAAATAGGTCTGTCAGGAGAAGAGTTTACTTTCAAAGATAATCAGGGCCAGGAAGTTGATGAATATTCTCTGAGCCAGCAGTGAACAAGTGAGAGAAAAAGTGGTCCAAAGCTTCTCAGTTTATTGATAAACAGTTACTGCCAGAAGGCAAGGAGATTCCTTCAGCTAATGTTTACATGTGGTAAAAGACAAACTCATGCCAAGAAGGGACCCTGAAAGATTACCTGAAGCACAACGTAGATTGCCCATTCACAGAAGTTAGAACTAAAGGGTTGCAGTTGTTACCTCCCAAGCACCTTCAAATCGTCATACATTTTCACCATCTCCAGACTCAGTAAGCCTGAAGCCAACAGTCAGACAAGAAAGGTTCCTCTCACCCAGTCTGCCTACCAGGCAATATCCTCCACTTGCATCTCACACATTTACAGCTAGCCAGTGGGGACCTAAGGGTACTGGGCAAAGGAAAGCCAGTCTACATGAGGGAAAGGTGAAATATATCTTACCCTGGAATGCTGATTAATTTTGGACTTGAATCGTCTAGTTATAAAATTGAGACAGATTTTTTTGACATTCACTAATCTGAATAGTACTGTTACCTTAATGTGGGTGAATACGTCTTAAGATCTTTCTTAAATTTTTATAAATAGGGGAACATGTAAATTCATGGAAAAAAATGAGTATTTAACATTTTCTATATGTAATCATGATAATGGAGTGTTGGCTTATTACATCTGATTTAGTTGTTTAAATGATTATCATATGCTATAATATTTATCAAAGACTGTTGCCCCAATTTTGACTTTCCTTTAAAATTTTATGTTTAGTACAATATATAAAAATAATACCTGTCTAGGACTTGGGAAACCATGACAATAATGGCTGATAGCTATTACCCATGGGTTAGTCATTTTGGCATAGTTTTATCTTTTCTAAAGTAAATTGAACTGTATAACTCCTCTAACTGTTATATCACATAATTTCTACTTATGAATAAATTTCCCAAGTATAACAGCAATTTATTGTATTCCTTTCTCTTGTGACTTTAAACCAGATAATCCCTTTCTAATCCGTTGAATGTTCTTAAAACTTTAACATCCTATTAATCTCCACATCAAGAAAATGATATTTTTTATTAATTCTTTAGAATGCTATCATCTCATACGAAATATAAAAGATAGGCGGAGGACTAAAGTTAATATGTACAGAACTCCCGTCAGCTGTCATTTTTTTAAGAATAAATGTGCATCGATGCTTTCAATGAGATAATTTTAATAGGACATATCACTTAAAGTGTATGCCATTAAAATTCTTCTTAAAGGAAGCAAAATACCTTAATAGATTAGATTATTTCAGCTCAGGCTAACAGACATGGCAGATGAAAATGCTATTTAACTCATTATATAATAATTCTTCTTTACCTTATAAGCAGAAAAAATATCTCACAGTGATAGTTGTTTTCGGTGAATAATACAGAACTATCATTATAAAAGTAAACACTCTATGCTTGCACATTCATGGCAGAAGAAGGCAGAAATGAAATTTAGTTTTCTACAATTCTTTCTAGGCTTTAACCATTAGAGTAGCTACACTCAAGCCCAGAAAATGATTTTCTCAATACAATTTTTACAGATTTGATATTGTGGCTAAACTCAAATTATTTTAAGGTGAATATATAAAAAATGTTGATATATTAATATAACAAATATAAAATAAATTATTCTGATAGTCACATTGCAATAGGACAGCTGTACTAATAAAAGTGTTTCTCTTCTTTCACTTTTAGAAATTTTCTTCTAGTATAAAGGACAGCATTATCTATATTCCTCAAATGGTAATGTGTAAATTTTTATTTCCAGAAAAGAAGGAGCAGTATTTTTCTTCTTTTGTTAATTTTTGTTAACTAAAATGTCTGTTGTGTCTCTGAAGCAACTTGACATGATAGGTAGAAATGAGATAGGTCAAAAATGATTCTTACAAATGTTAGACCATTGAGATATCACTTCTTTTTTTTTTTGTCTTTTAGCCTTTCATTTATGTCTTTTAAATACTTGGTGGCCTCCATTGTCGCTAGTGAGAAGTTAGGTTTTAATCATACCTTTGTTCACTCATTATGTAATAAATCAGTTTTCTTTTGCTGCTGTCAAAAGAAAACTGGACTGGGCAATTAGTATATGAAGTTGCTAGACAGTGTGTTCTTGTAATTTATACATTTTAGGACTCATTTGGTTTACTGGCTCTAGAATTAAATAATTTTAATTAGATTTGTGAAAATTTTGGCCAGTATTTCTTCAAATATTTGTCTACTCATTTCTGTCTCTTTGTTTTAGAGACACTATGTCTTTTTTGAACCACTTGATGTATCTTTGACACCCAGTTTTTCATTGTTTTATTATTATTATTTTTGCTATCTGTTCTTGTATCTATTAATTTGTGATAAAATTTACTCTTTATTTCATCATCTTTAATCTGCTGTGTTGATCATGTAAAATTTGTTTCACTTATTGTAATTTTCAGATCCTGACTTTTTCTTTTCTTTCTTTTTTGTTGTCGTTCTCTTCACTCATTAAGATCTCACATTTTTATTATGTTTTTCTTTAGTTATTTTAACATATTTATAAACTGGCTGATTTGAAATATTAACAACAGCAATACCTCAGAATCATTTTCTATTAACTGCATTTTTTCCTCCTGTCAGTGGGTTACATTTTTCTTTTAATTTTAATATCTACTAACTTTTGGCTAAAGACTGGATATTGTAGAAAATGCATTGTATTCACTTTATGTTATGTTCTTATAAAATTTGTTGGGTTGCTTTTCTAGTAGACAATTCAGTTGTCTGAACTCACACTGAAAACTGTATATCTCTGGAATGTGATATCTTCTCTCAGTTTTTTCAGGTTCCTGCTGCTGACTTTTTTCTGTTTTGCTTTTTAGCCTGGTTCCCATGGATGTCCTCTGTGTCTACACAGACAATTTCAGCTGTTTATCCTCAAAGGTTTAGCCTCACCCTTTCTGTGGTTGTCTTACTTCTGGGGCTTTCTTTGTAAATTTCCACTTTCTCTGCCATTTGTGTGTTTTATATCCTTCGATACACCAAAGCACCAGTGTTTCAGCGTTCTGCTCCCAAAGCTGCTCATAGATTCACAAAGGCACAAACAAAGCCCCAAACTTGCAGAGGTTACACAGTGAGTTTTCTTCATTCATGTGTAGATCACTTTCTGGTTTCTTTCTGCTTTGGGGGGAAGAAAAACCCTGGGATGTCCCCTAGACATTTATAT
This sequence comes from Gorilla gorilla gorilla, assembly GCF_029281585.2. Lineage (NCBI taxonomy): Eukaryota > Metazoa > Chordata > Mammalia > Primates > Hominidae > Gorilla > Gorilla gorilla. The sequence continues at coordinate 177,855,930 of NC_086017.1, forward strand.
GTTAGAGATCAATGAAGAATTTGGGAGATGTATATATAAATTTACTCCCATTCTTTTAGTTGTTCTGTGGCACTCTTAAATCTAGGGCTTCGTGTTTTAGTTCCCAGCTATTTTTATACATTCCTGAACTTTGTTCTCTGCTACAGTGAGCATGAAAGGCTATGGCTTTGTGCTGCTGTAACTGTTGTATTGGGATGTGCCCTCAGTGAAGACAGCCACAAAGACAATCTACAGCTCTAAATTTTATCCTTTCCTTTTGCAGTATTTCAAAGGGTAACTATCTCCAGGCTTCTATCTGCTCTTGGATGCTTTCCAGTGACTTCAAAAAGTTCTTCTTTCTTATGTATTGTGAGTGTTTTCCAAATCACGTTTTATCATCATTACTCATACACCTTTTAAATATATATATATACACTTTATATTTTAGAGCAGTTTTTGGTTCACAGAAAAAATAGAGGAAGGTACAGAGATATCCCACATATTCTCTGCTCCAACATATACATAGTTTCCCTCATTATCAATATTCCCAACCAGAGTGGTACCTTTGTTACAACTGATGAACCTACACTGACATATAATTTTCACCTAAAGCCTATAGTTTACACATGTGTTTCATTTTAAGAGCAAGAAATGCTATAAAATTAAATTGTGATGATGCTTAAATAATCCTGTTAATATAATTTAAAAATTGGATTTCACACTTTAAATGGGTGAATTTTGTACTAAGTATATATATTAATACATCTGCTAAAAAAGAATATATTCTATATGATTATATTTCCAGTCTATTTATTATATGTATTTATATTAAATATACTATACATTGGTTTATATCCTATTGCATTTAAGATTTAAAAATTTCACTGTAAATTAAATTTTCCTCATTTATAAAATCAATCTTCTTACATTCTTAGGAAAAAATAAGAAACTAACATCTATAAAGTTATTTGTTGTCAATATTCTGTTTTATTATTCTATATATTCTGTGTATTAATTTTTGAAAGAAACTATGTGAAGTGCTAGGATTTTTGGTGATGTTGCATTTCATTTCTCCCACAAGTATATACCATTTTACTATAAAACTATCAAAATATAAAATAACTATGGATGATAAATTATATGCACATATTCCAAATGAAAATGTGGAAATCAAGTTTTATCTCACTGATTACTTACTTTTTCTAAAATCTCCCTTTCCAAATTGTGTCTGTGTCTCATTCCTTCTGATAATTACCAATCTATATTTTGTCCCATATATAGTCTTTTGTTTTCACTAGTCTTTACTTCTCTACCTTTTCCTTCTTTAATCACATATACCTAATAAATGTTATTGCCAGAGAGTAAGAATTATACATGATTTTAAAGTAAACCTGTGCCTTCCATTTTCAAGTGTTTCATGAATATAATCTCTCACAAATATAATTTTAATTTTTGCCCTTGTAATAAACTGACTTCCTTTTTGATGTTTCCCTGCTGACAGCTTTTAAACTTCAACCCTCATTCTAGTTTGTCTATCTGGCAATCCAATGACAGCAATAATAATTTCTTACCAAGGTTGCCTTTTTTGGGGGTAAAGAACTGTAGAAATCTCTTACCTCTCATAGATATTTAAAGTAGGTCACACATGTCTCTCTACATCTGCAATATAAGCCACATGACAAGGCCTCATCAACATACCCCTTATCCTTTTTACAGCTCCAGATATCAGGGATAGTGAACGAGGCATTCATATCAATTCTCACAACACACAGCGCTTGACTCTTGAGCAGGCATTCAATGGAACTTCCATCTCCCTCACCGATCTGGGGTGCTAGGCTGCGTAGGGAACCATAATAGCTTACTTGAAAAAGTTCCAATTCAATTGAATGAAATATGCCATGTTTCCATCATCAGGTAAACATCAGCATTTAATTGTAATAAAGGCTTTCACATAATTTTTGATGTCTGATTTCTGACCACTTTTATAACTCACACCTGCCTCTTGTTCTTTCATCCTGTATCTGCACAAGCTAACAGGAGAGCCTGCACCTTTGGCACCAGACGAGAGTGCAAACTACATAAGGGAATTCTCACCCAGCCACATCCCCAATTACCTTAAAAAAATAAACTTTCCTGGCTTTCTCAGGTTATTTTTGTACCTGCTTGTTAGTTGTCCTAGGTTCCTAAAAAGTCTCATTATGTGAGTGATAAACCTTCTTATATCCTCTTCATATATGCGTGGCATCTAAACCAGATATGAAGTCAGAGGTACATCTTGCCTCTGCAGGTGGCCATGTTTTGGCTTTTATGTTGAGGTCTTATTGAGAACAAGTATTGCATCTCAACTGAAAAAAAAAAGAACGTGATTCTCACACTTATAGCACTCAGCAAACGTTTCAATCCACTTAAATTTAAATTTTAACGGTACTCTCCACTTTGCAATTAAGTACTTTTGGGCAACCTAATAGAAAAGTGGCAAGTATACTTTAGCAAGGATAAAGAGAGAGCAGGCACAAGATCATATTACAGCATCACTATTCACCTTTAGTAATATAGTGTTTTGTGTGTTATGTATTGCTTCTCTAATGCTGTGAAACAAACCACATATAAATCCAATGGCATAGGACAATACATAGTTATTCATCTTTGAAATTTAATTTCAGTCAGACTTCTGCATAAATCTAGAAATAGGCTGGGGATGGATGATGTCTAATAGTTTCAGTTGAAGTGAATTGACTCTGATATAGATGGTCTCTCATCCTTCAACAGGTTTGTTTGGGCTTATTCACACAGCGATCTCAAGAGACAGAGTTAGCACACACAATTCGTCTTGATGTCTAAGTTCAGAGCTAGCACACCACAAATGTCTATGCATTTTGTTGTTGTTAAAACAAGGCATACAGCCACTATACAATCTAAGAGTGGGGAAGTATAATCTACTTCTTGATGACTACATGCAAGGACATGCATTGCAAAGTTGTAGATATCTTGGAAAAATGGTGAATTCTGAAATTTGAAATATAAAACTGACATGTAGGAAATAAACACATACCCATTAATAGTCTTCTGGAAGACATAAAAATGACTTGTAGATGAGAACAAGGCATGGTATTAACTAGTTTTATAGTATACACATATAAGAAAATAAAAATTTTGCCTTCAGGGGGAAGTACAGTGAGGAAAAAAGACATGAATGAGGCCCAATTAAGAGAGCATTCTGAGAAGACATAACACTGATCCAGTAATTTGGTTCTATTGCTTGTAGGAGACATGGTCATTAATTTTTGAGTACCGTAATTTACCTTGCTTGCCAAATTTTTGTCTTGGTCTGACATCATAGTTCAGAAATATTGCCAGATGGCCAAGCAAATATGGCACAACATTACTCTCAGCATGTTTGCAGGTGAGTTTTTCAGCCAGTATCTACTTTACCAGTTGCCACAATGTTATTTTGTTCAGGTGTTCTGAGTTTCCTCTCTGGAACTCATCTATTTCCTCAGTGTTGTTTAAACTACTAAGGTGTAATAGTAGCTGAAAATAACAATTAACATGCTGTTTCCCATCTTATTATATTCGCACATGCTGTCGCCTTTGCTTGGAACACCTTTCTCCTTTTCCCCCTGAATAATGCTTATTTATATTTTAAAATTTAGCCGAAGAATCATTCCCAGTGAGAAAAATTCTATACCTACATTTACATAATTTCAATCATGTCTGAGACCCCCAATTCCATACTCCTATAGATCCCTATGTTTACTTCTATTACACTGATCATAATTGCTTACTTAGTGTCTCCTGAACTAAAATATAAACTTCTTGAAGATAAAATCATGTGGCAGAGACAGTTCCTGACATATATTTACTTAATAGGCATGCAATTATTTAGTAAAATAATTTGGTTAATTAATTAATTTTGTATTTATTTATTTATACGCATTCCTGTTAATGACTACAGATATTAAAGGCTTCAGTCAGAAGTCAGGAGTGCTTACCACTAAGGAAATCTCTGCTAGGCTTTCCTTTTCCCTGTCTTTTGGCAAAGAAGTGTACATTTTTATTTTTATCTTCCTCCCTTCCTCCCTTCCTCCCTTCCTTCCTTCCTTCCTTCCTTCCTTCCTTTCCAACCCTCCCTCCCTCCCTCCCTCTTTCTTTCTTTTTCTTTTCTTTTTTTTTTTTTTAATGGAGTCTTGCCCTGTCGCCCAGGCTGGAATGCAGTGGGGCGAACTCGGCTCACTGCAACCTCTGCTTCCCGGGTTCAAGTGATTCTCCTGCCTCAGTAACTGGGATCACAGGCACCCACCACCACACCCGGCTAATTTTTGTATTTTTGGTAGAGATGGGGTTTCACCATATTGGCAAGGCTGGTCTCAAACTCCTGACTTTGTGATCTGCCCCCCTCGGCCTCCCAAAGTGCTACGATTACAAGCGTAAGCCACTGCACACGACTTTATTTACTTTTTTTCTATACTTACTTGTGGTTCTGGGTTACAAGCATCTTCACCCACAGTTGGGGATGGATAAGACAAAAACACAAGCAATCCATTCTGGCATCTTTCTTCAAACTCTGATGTCCTAGACAGTCCACTTTCTTTCCAAATTTCAGAACCATGTAATAGCCGGCTGTTGAATTATTTCCAAGGATTTTAGTTTTATTTAGAGAAGAGTAGCAAGGAAAATTGAATCTACAACATTACATCCTGGAACTAGAAATTTACCCTCTAATTTTGAAACATATTTCTGCTGAATATCAAATTATATGTTGGTTTGTTTATTTTTATATTTGTGTAACTTGAAAATGTTGCAACACATTTTTCTATATTGCATTTTTCTGATGAGAAATCTGCTACTACTTTTATTTTTTCCTTTGCACAAAGTAAGTTTTTTTCACCTCTTATTTATTCTATAATTTTATATATATTATATTTATTTATTTTTATAACTTTTATTTTAGGTTCAGGGGTACATGTGCAGGTTTGTTATGTAGGTAAACTAGTGTCATAGGGGTTTGTTGTGTAGATTATTAGATCAGCCAGGTATTAAGCCTAGTACTCAAAAGTTATTTTTTGCTGCTTCTCTCCCTCCTCCCATCCTTCACCCTCAAGTAGACCCAAATGTCTGTTGTTCCCTTCTTTGTGTTCATGAGTTCTCGTCATTTAGCTTGCACTTATAAATGAGAACATGTGGTATTTAGTTTTCTGTTTCTGTGTTAGTTTGCTAAAACTAATAGTCCTCACCTTTATTCATGTTCCTGCAAAAGACATGATCTTTTTTTCTTTTTTATGACTGCATAGTAGTCCATGACATATATATACCATATTTTCTTTACCCAATTTGTCATTGATGGGCATTTGGGTTGATTTCCTGTGTTTGCTATTGTGAATAGTGCTGCAGTAAACATTTACATGCATGTGACTTTATGGTAGAATGATTTTTATTCCTCTGAGTATATACCAGTTATGGGATTGCTGGGTCAAATGGAAGTTCTGCTGTTAGCTCTTTGAGGAGTCACCATACTGCTTTCCACAATGGTTGAACTACTTTACACTCCCACTAACAGTGTATAAGCATTCATTTTTCTCCACAACTCGTCAGCATCTGTTATTTTTTGACCTTAATAACCATTCTGACTAGCGTGAGGTACTATCTTATTGTGGTTTTGATTTACATTTCTCTAATGATCAGTGATGTTGAGCTTTTTTTCAAATTCTTGTTGGCTGCATGTATATTTTCTTTTGAAAAGTGTCTATTCATGTCTTTTGTACTTTTTAATGAGGTTGTTTGTTCTCTTGTAAATTTGTTTAAGTTTCTTATAGATGCTGGGTATTAAACCTTTGTCAGATGCATAGTTTGCAAAATTTTTCTCCCATTCTGTAGGTTGTCTATTTACTCTGTTGATAGTCTATTTTACTGTGCAGGTGCTCTTAAGTTTAATTAGACCCCATATGTCAATTTTATCTTTATCATTGTTTTAAAAAAAATTAATTATTACTTATCTTGGTATAGTTTTATATGTGTTTCTTGTGCTTGGGCTTGTTTAACTTTCTGGGTTTTTAGATATGTATTTTTTGACAATTTTGGAAATATTTTAGTCATTATTTCTTCAAATATTTTTTGTAACAGCCTTTCTTTCATATATCTAAGAGACTCAAATTACACATATATTAGGCCACTTAAAGTTGTCCAACAGCTCAGTGATGAACTTTTCACTTGTTCTAATGATCTTTATTGGTGTGTTTCATTTTAGATAGGTCCTGTGGTTGTAGCTTCAAATTTACTCCTCTTCTTATCTGCAATATTGAATCTACCTCTAATCCCATTCAGTGTATTTTTTTCATCTCAGACAATATTGATTTCATCTTTGGAAGTTCGACTTAGGTCATGTTTATGTCTTAGATAACTATTTCTAACTTTTTAAACATGTGAACTTCAGTTATAACTTTCTAATATGCTCATGTCTATTATTTCTAATATCTGAGTAGTGTGAGCCAATTTTGATTGATTGACTTTTTTTATCCATAATAGGTATTATTTTCTTCCCTTTTTAAATTACATGTCTGATAATTTTTATAAAATACCAGACATTGAGATTTTACTTTCTTGTCTGTGAAACTTTTAAATTACTTGGAAACATTTTATCCTTTGGGTATTAACTTTAAGAATTATTGGGTTAGATCAGAGCAGTCTTTAGTCTAGGGCTAATTATCTTCCATTACACAAGCAAAATTCTTCTCTGTATTCTCTCCAATGCCCTGCAAATTATGTGGTTTTCCAACTGGCCAATAGAAACTCACTATTCCCAGCCTTGTTTAAGTATTGGGCCAAGTTTCCTCTGATACTTTCAAATGCTTCTCTTCTAGCCTTAGGTAGTTTCCTACCTAATCTCCAATCAATATTCTCCTGAGTTATAAAAGGGGATACTCTGCAGATCTCAGGAGTTCTCTGTGCAGCTGTCTTCTCTACCCTTGTCTCCCTAGACACTGACCTCAACCTCCTCAGTTCAAGGAATCTTCCAGGTGCTATCTAGATTTCTCTTTCTGTGCCTCAGCCCAAAAACTAAATGCTGTAAACTGGGTAAATAAACAAAAAACACATTTGCTGCCTGTCTCCCAAGGTTGCTGTTTTTTTAACCTCACGTACAGTGACTTCAAAACTTTTATTCCACCATATATTTTGTCTGCTATTTTTCGTAGGTGGGGATTGTTTCAGGTGAGAGTGTAAATCCAGTTTCTTTCTGTGTAGGGGGATGAAGAATTGAGAAAAGAGAAAAACTAACATCAAGAAAAAGGGAAGAATAATTATTGCTTTTCCGTTTTTCAGCATTAAGGATCAACGTAATGTTTATGACTACCAATTTAAAATAAGACTTCTTTATTATTCTTAGATATTATTCTCCAAATTTAGTCGCACAATCACAGATATAAAATAGGCAGCAAAGATTCTGTAAAGTTGTAATTTTGTTGAGAATAGGAAGAATAAAAGACATGTCCAATGATGAAGGCTACATTGAAGGAATGACTAAATAAATATTAACCGCTAAAATTTACATAGTTAATGAGAGAAGTTAAACAATTCAGACACTTGAGAGACAGTAAAAATGTGGTGGAATTAATGGATTGGATGTCTTAGGGTAGCCAAAGAGTATCAAAGTTGAGGCATTAAGGGGAGTGGTCTGGGAAGATAGGAAGCAGTAATCCAAGAGTGAGGTGAAGTTGATGTTTAAGGTAGAACAGAGGACAAAATGAGTAGAGGAATTAAGAGAAAGTGTGTCTGGCAAGATTAACTCTGACTAGACGGTAATATTGTAAAGAAATGCAGGGAGATGACCTGGGGCTTGGGATATAATTGCAACAATGAGGGTCAGTGGGCATTTGATACTACAAAAATCAAATTTGGTAATTGTTAGGAAGAGAGGAGGAAATGCCTAAAATTGGCAAGAGGACCTATCAGTGTGTTCATTCCCCCCATTTTCTTCCAAACTTGTGTGTGTGTGCATGCATGTGTATGCATGTGTATGTGTATGTGTGTGTTTACAAGAAAAACGCTTTGGAATGCTACAGGGTAAACAGTGTACTTAGAGAGAGCCAAGTTTCCATTGGAGGAAGAAAGTAAAATAAGTGTTTGAAGAATCTATTGAGAATCTGAAGAGTTTTACTAATAATGAACAGGGAATCCCAAAGGCACAATGGACAGATTTCAGGAGTTGGAAAGAACTGAAGACAGAATAGTAAATGTGAAGAGTGTCTGTGAGCGATCAAGATACTTTATTGATCTTGTGGCAATGTTGCAAACCCCAACAAGAGAATCACAATCACAGCAGAGAGGCCATGTGGTTTTGGAGCACAGTCATTCTTGCTCCAGGAAGTAAATATACTCCTTTTGAGAAATAGCTGCTGATCTGCAAACAGACCCAGGTGAAAACTAAGTACCTGTCCATCAGATGCCAAGTGACTATGTTACTTGAGCAACTCCGTACTATTTTGTGTTTTGGTGTTAGATTCACCTAGGCATAAATGTAGGCATGCTCAGAAGCATGCAGCTCAAATGAGGAGACTAATAACTCCTTCCATAAATGAATAATTTCTAAAAACTTTACAGGGGGAGATAATACATAATAACAGCAAGATTGCCTACTCTGTGGAAATCAGCCTTTTCCCCGCCACCTTTGCACTTACTTAATGGGCATATAAGCAAAAAGTTCATGAAAGAAAAGATGAAGGTTATGTATCCTTGATCCCTCTATCATGCTACTGCCCATCCTGAGTGGCCAAATTTTAATCAGAAATGCTAAATTATGTGTCCTCCATTATGCACTATAACCCAAGAAGGCAATGTGGTGGTTAGAATAGATCATTTCTCATTCCCATTATGGAGAGTACCGTAAAATTTCCTTACCGAAATAATTGAATATTTATGTTTTCTTTCCCTGCCTGTCATATTTTGTTTAGGCTACTATTTTTTCACTTACTGATTGCTTTGTGCAGTATCATGGTATAGGCATTAGTCAGAGTAGGCCAGGCTCTTCTTCCGTGACAAATAAAACTGAAATATCTTTTGACTTACCATATTTTTTTTTGTTTTTTTTTGCTTATGTCATAGTTCAAAACAGGTTGCTTGACTCTTCATGGAGGCTGTCTGTCAAACAACATCTCAGAGATCCATCATTATTCAGTCTTTGTGTCACTGTAATCTTAAGCATGTGGCACCCAAACTTGCTGCAGATAGGAAAAATAAAGTAAGACTTATTGTTTGAGAATTTTGTAGACAGGCCTAGAAGAGATATTTAAAAGTTCCTACTACATCCTTTTGGCCAGAATATAAACCCAGGGTCCAAATAATGTCACAAAGGAGCTTGAGAAAATAGCCTTCCTATATGACAAGAAAAATGAATAATTAAAAAAATTAAAAACCAATATGTGAACCACAGCATTCTCTATGCTACAGTGTACCCATCTCTCCACAAAATAGAGCATCATCAACACATATATATTTTTTAAATCTTGCTTCTTCTTTCTGCTCCCTTTAATTCATCAATTATAGTACTATTGTTAAGAGTAGATTTAAAATATACCTCATGAGTAGCAGAATATAAGACAGGATTTTAACACACCTTTACGAAAAGAGGACATTAGTTAGTGACACATCTTACTTTGAATCTTCAGTAACCCATGAAGCCTTGAGTTGTCTCCAAAGGAGACATGTGAATGCATTTTTTGGTTTCTGTGGTAAAATTACATCATCTTCTTATCTGAAGTTAAGTTTAATCTTTGTAAATAAAAGTATTGGGAGACAAGGTATATAGATACTAGTCAATTAAATTTTATTATTATTTTGGATGGACCACCATCTCAAACCCTTCGTTTCATTTGAGAATTTCCTTACAAGATGAGCTGTGATGAGATATACATTGCATCTTCCATTACAGAATCCCCCAAAACTAAATTCCATATTTTTCCACTCTGTAATGTGGTATTGACCAATCATTTCAGAATTTTTAATCTGAAGGTGAGGGTGATGAAAAATGTATCAGACCTTACAGCTAATTCACTCTGATATGTCAAGCAAGAAATAATGATGCTTGATTTCAAATATATCTCCAAGGCAAACTGAGAATGTTATATAATAAAAAATCATCAATTTTTAAGACTTGGAAATCTTCCAGGATTTAATATATGTACACTGGAATCTAAGATGCATACACTGGAATATTATTCAGCAATAAAAACAAAAGAAGTGACACTTGATTTCTAAGGCAGTATGTAAACAGCTTGGAAGTCATAATAACACCAAAAAACTCAATAAACTGAATAAAATCAGCAACTCTCTGAGATTCATCAAGGAGGTCAGGTAACAGAAAACTACTGCGATGGAAATTGGAAAGGCAGAGAGGCAGATGCAGATAATCACAGCATACTGAAGCAGAAGCCCAGGAACAGAGATCCCTGTGGAAACCAGTACCAGGGTTGGAAAAGAGAAATTGCAATTGAAAAATTGTTCAAAACTCAATGTGGATAAGTTTAAGAGTTAAAAATGCCAGGGGTGCCCAATTTTAGGAGGGCTTCATATGTCTTTGAAGTTTATCTGTAGGAACCCTCCAGATTCTTACAATGAAGATCAGAGTAAAATTCCTTCTTGCTGTCATTATGGGGAGCCATTTTGAAATATGCCCAGAGCATTCTGTTTCTTTTATCAGCGCCTGACTTAAAAAGAAGGTGTTTTACTAGAGCCTAACCAACTGGGGTTCTGCCAGAGCCTAACTATCCTGGGGAAGAAAAATCCCTAACTCCAGCTCCCTGTATGCTCCTTGTCATATATAAGGAAAACAAAACAAAACAACAACAACAACAACAACAAAACTGAGCACCATTTAAGAAGGTCACAGCCCATGAGACCATGTTCACTAAAACACTCAGACCTAATCATGGGAATTTGAACATTTCCCCTCCCTTCAAACCTCATTGCTACACTAAAGGCACAAATGAGAAAAGAATCCATGAATCTGAAGAAATGAGAAATGCCAATAAAGAATTCCAAAACTGAAATTCAAAGAAAAAAAATTAAAAAGGAAGAACAGAATATCAAATAACTGTGAAATAATCATAAAAGCACAATATATTTTTAATAGGAATATGGAAAGAAGAAAAAAAGAGAATGTAACACAGACATACTTAAAGCAATAGTGACTGCAAACTTCCCAAATTGAATGATAGACATCAAACTACAGATCCAGGAAGCTGAGAAAACAAAAAGCTGACAAAATATTGAAAAAACCATATCAAGACATATTATATTCAAACTACAGGAAATCAAAGACAATGGGATAATCTTGAAAGAAGCCAGAGGAAGAAAAAAATAAACACCTTACCAACAGAGGTGTAAAAATAAGAATTTTAGGACTTTTATTTTCAGAAATAATGTAAGCAAGAAAAGGGTAGACAAACATTTGAAGTAGTGAAAGGAAAATTTCATCAATTTAGAGTGCTATGTTCAGCAAAATCATTCTTCATATCTGAAGACAAATAAATACTTTCACAAACAAATATTGAGAGAACACTGTGAGTAGACCTGCCTTATGAGAAATATTGAAAGAAATTATTCAGAAAGAAGAAAAGTAATATGGTTGGAAATGTGGATCTACATAAAGAAAGAAAGAGGATAAGAGAATACATAAATAAAAATAAAGTATTTTATTATTCCTAATATGAATTTATCTAAGAGATGGTTATAGCTTATGAATAAGGGAAATAACAATAATATTATAAGAAATGAGAGGTCAGATCCAAGCTTCTGCTATGAAATACACCTTAACAAATTTAAAGTGTAGAAATCATATAAAATATGCTTTCTGACCAGAATATAATTAAACTAGAAATTATTAACTAAAATATAGTTGAATAAGCACAAAATCTCACAGATTTAAGTACTCACTTCCAAATAGCACATAAATAAAAAATAAACTAAATAATTTTGAAAATGCAACTTCCCAAAATTTATGGGATGCAGAAAAAGCAGCTATTAGAGGGAAATTGATAGCATTGAATGCATATGTTGAGAAAGAAGAGTCAATAATTTAAGATCTCACCTTAGCTAACTAGAAAAAGAAGAACAAATAAAATTTAAAGTATTCAGAATGAAAATTAATTTTAAGTTATAGCAGAAATCAATAAAATTGAAAACATAAAATAGAGAACAATCCACAAACCAAAAGTTTATTCTTTAAAAAGATCAATAAAACTGAAAACATTAAATCAATAGAGAAAAGCCCACAAAACTAAATGTTTATTCCTTGAAGATTAATTAATTGATAAAACTCCAGAGAGGCAAACTAATTAAAAAGGGGAGGAAATTCAAGTTACTAATATTGGAAATATAAGAGGGGCTATTGTTCCTAATCCCATGAATACTAAAAGCTCAATAAATCAATATTATGAGAGCAATATTCTTCTTAAACCAATTGAAATAGGTAATCTGTACAAACAAATATCTATTTACAAAATTAAACCTATTTACAAAGTTACCTCTAAAACAGGAACTATCAAGTTCCAGAGAGTTCACTGGTGAGTTCTAGAAAACATTTTTTAAAATGTATACCTTTTTCTTCCATCTCTTCTAGAAAACAGAAGGAATGAATAGGAATACCTCTTATCTGAATCTATGAACCCAACATACCCCAACACCAAAACCAGTCACAGACATGAGAGAAACAAAAAAGAAAAAGAAAAAAAAAACTATAGAAAGACCATTATCTCTCATGAACACAGATGCACAATTTTTCAACACAAACTAAATACAACATTGTATAAAAATATTATATACCATGACCAAATGAGATTTATTCCACATTTGCAAGGCTCCACATTCAAACTTAATATGATCATATAAATAGAGGCAGAAAAAGCATCTGGTGAAACATTTATGATAAAAATTCTTAGCAAACTAGGAGTAAAGGAGGAACTTTCTCAATTTCAAAAAGAAAATCTTAAAAAAAGAACTGCAGCTAACATTATATGCAATAGGTTAAAATATGGGAAATGGCAAACTTCAGGGAGAAGTATTGGGGGTATATGAAAACTTCATACTTAGAGAGAGTGTACTTACAATAAGTTTTTCTGTAAAACTAAAACTGCCTCAAAATAAAGTCTGTCTTTATAAATAAAGTCTTTAATTTAAAAATTATAAAGCACTTCAAAAGTTAAAAACATGAAGTACAGATATGTGCTATAATATAAATGGGCCTTGAAAAATTATGTTAAGTATAGGAAACCAGCCATATGTTACATAAGTTCATTAAATGAAATGTACAGAATAGGCCAATCCATAGAGAACGAAGGTAGAGTGATGTTTATCATGAGCTGTGGGCAGAGAGTACTGAAAAGTAACTGCTAATATTGTTTTGGGGAAGGTTGATGAAAATATTCTAAGATTAGGTATAAGTGATGGTTGCACAGCATTCTTAATGCACAGAGAATCATTGACTGTCCTCTTCAAAAGATGGAACATAATTGCACATGAATTATATCTCAATATAGCTGTTACTAAGAAAGAGAAAGAAACAGAGAGAGAGAAAAACAGAAAATCTTCCATATACATATAATGTTGTTTTTTCTCTCACCTACCAACAAAGATTCAATGAATTTCATAATAATATGGTAACTTTGCTTCATATAGTACTATACCCAAAACTTAATTTTAAGTAAACAATTTTTGAATAATTACCTTTAGACATTTGAATATATGTGCAACCTGTGTTGAGCTTTATTACCACAAATCATCATAATTTATCTACATGAACTTAATAATCTATCTACATAAACTTAATAATCTATCTACATATATAAAGATCTGCTAAGAAGTACATTTAAGATGTTTTCCTTAAATCTATTAGTGTAATAGTGCATTAATACAAAAATAACTGAATTGACGTTTTCACATAACATACAGTAATTTCATGAATCTATGTGTAGTTGGCAGTATAATGGCCCCCAAAGATGTTCACTCCTCAATCTCCAGAACTATGGAATATCTTACATGGCAAAAGGGAGTTTATTAGAAAGCTAAAATTTTTACATGGGAAGTTTATCCAGCATTATTCCTTATTCCATTGAGCCTAATATAATGACAAAAATCCTTACAAGTGAGAGATGGAGCCAGGGAGTCAGAGTGAGAGAAGGAAATGTGATCAAGTAAGCAGAAGTTAGTGCTATAATTGCTGCCATTCAAGATGGAGAAGAAGTCACAAGTCATCATTCTGGAGATGACCTACGGAAGCTGGAAAGATCAAGGAAGCTGGTTCTCCTCTAGAACCTCCAGGAAAACATCTTGATTTTAACCCAGTGAGACCCATGTTGGACTTCTAACCCCCAGAACTACTCAATAATAAATTTGTGTTGTGTTAAGCCACTAAATCTGTGGCAATTTTTTATATTAGCAATAGAAAACTTATAGTATATATTTGAATATGAAGATATATATCTGAGGTGAATTTATTTTAGTTTTATGTACTAGAAAAGAAGTTACCTAGTTTTATAAACTATTATATTTTCAGATTATGAACTTTTTACATCTTCATATTTGTACATTTAAATTTGGGTTCCAGGAAGCCACACAAAAATATGCATTCATCTTTTTTTCCTTTTTTTTTTTTTTTTGAGACGGAGTTTCACTCTTGTTGCCCAGGCTGGAGGGTAGTGGCGTGATCTCGGCTCATTGCAAACTCCAACTCTGGGGTTCAAGCAATTCTCGTGCCTCAGCCTCCCGAGTAGCTGGGATTACAGGTGTGCACCACCACACCCCCCTAATTTTTTTGCTTTTTTAGTAGAGATGGAGTTTCACAATGTTGGCCAGGCTGGTCTTGAACTCCTGGCCTCAAGTGATTCACCAACCTCAACCTCCCAAAATACTGGGATTACATGAGTGAGCCTCCACACTTGGCAAAATATGTGCATTTATCTTGAACTTTGATTTCTAGTATGTATTAGTTTTTCTCAAACTGCTATGAAGAAATACCTGAAACTGGGTAATTTATAAAGGAAAGAGGTTCAATTGACTCACAGTTTTGCATTGCTGGGGAGGCCTCAGGAAACTAAAAATCATGGTAAAAGGCAAAAGAGAAACCGGCAACTTTTTTCATAGAGCAGCAAGGAGAAGTGCTAAGCAAAGGGTGAAGAGCCCCTTATAAAACCATCAGATCTCCTGAGATGTCACTCACTATCATGAGAACAGCATGGGGGAAACCACCCCCATGACCCAATTACATCTACCTGGTCCCACCCTGGACACCTGGGGATTACTGCAATTGAAGGTGAGATTTCGGTGGAGACACAGAGCCAAACCGTATCACAGCATAATAATTTTCCCAACACTGCTTCATTATTTCATGGCTTTTCTTTAGAGTATCATTTATAGTATCTGCAACTTTAATACCTAAATCAAATTATTTTGTAGAACTAGGTAGTTATGAACATTAAAAAATAAAGATTATAAAGTTTCAAATGGACAATAATATGTGATTAATTTAATACTGTTTATCTAGGTGAGAGTGAAGGAGTAAAATTTGTCAGGGTTTGGCTGTAGAAAATATTTTAAAAGCTTTAAATTTTAAAGTTAGCATTTTGGTGTGCAAAATCATAGCTTTATTTCTCCATAGAAGAATTCAACTTAGTACACAATTTTCCATTTACACTGAAGGCAGGAAAAAAAAAAAAAACACCTCAAACCTGATAGGTGAAGGTCACTTTCAGTCAATTCAAGACTTGTGCTGAGACAAATTCATGGCTCTTCCTTGCCATTCATTTAATCCTTTCTCAGGGTATTTGCAGTAAGGGAAGAGAACTATTAATCATCTTGTCATCAGGGGATGACAAGGGGATGTCACAGGGGTTTCTGTGCTTGAAGTAAATACAGTTTCTCATGACTAGTCTGAAATATATAACTAATCTCCACTATTTCTGCTGTAATTTACCAGGCAGTGTGACTTGTAGTCATTTCTCAATGGCCACTCAGGGGAACTCAGAGTCAGTCCACCTGATCACTTGGCTCCATCTTTTTTTTTCCATCTAGATTCTGGCTTTGGTTATTTATCCCACAGCCTTTCCTGTCATCCCTTCATCCCAAGCCATCGTTTCCCTCAGACAAGCACGTTGTTTTAAGTTTCTCAATTCTTAACTTCTTTTCTGGTACTAAAGAGGATGGTTGGTAATAATAATGAACTTTTCACACCCTCAAGGAAGTGGTGAAAACATGCCACTAGAATTACAGGTACATGTGAAAAACATGAAGACATTTCTTTTTTGTGTGTGTTTGCCCCAGACTGTGTGGAGCCCTCTGGCTCGTCGAAAGTAAACTATTTAATTATTCACTTGCATTGTCCATATAACCAGATTTTTTATTTTGGTTTTGTTTAAAATCTTTGTGGTCAAAATTAGTCACATTCTATTTTAAAAGTTTTTTTGCAATTAAAAATAGAAAACAAAACAAACACAAAATATTTTTTCCTCAGTCAAATGTTTTTAAGAATAACTGCTTCAATTAAGTACTTAGCAAAAGTGAATTTAAAACTGGAAGCTGCTCTTGCAGCTTGAAATTGATTCAACTGATAGAGTGAAGGAACAATTTAAAGAAATAAAAATAGTGTGAACTAAAACACAGCAATTAATATTTCAAGACTAGTGTCTTAATAAAGGCAGAAATAATAAGTTACGGTATATATTTCTCTGGGAAAGAACACAAGTTGCTTGTTTTGACAAAAGCTCTAATATTGGATAACTTGCTCTGTACAGAATTTTGTTTTAATCATATTACCATACTATAGCACTAAGGGGGAAAGTCTTAGTTCTAGAGACAGTATTTTTAAATCTGAGCTTGTTCATCTGTTCGTTATGTGACTCTATGCAAGATAATTATCCTTTCTAAGTCTCAGTTTCTTTATCCAAGTAAAAGGATGACATTAGTGCTTGTAGGATTATTGTGAGTATGAAACTAAACAATTTATATAAACATACTTGTAAGATTATTATCACACCTGATGAGCTATTGTTATCACTAGTATTACTATTGGTATATTTGAAGTCATAGGATCATTGTACAATTTCAAATAAGCGGATTCTGTTCATGCATGGATACCTGTATAAAACAGTGTTGAAAAAGCTTTCCATTTATTTTGTAAAAATGTTTCTAATCATTCTAAAAGTTATAGGTTTTGTAGCAATCTTAATGCAAGTAAAGAAAGTTATTTGAACAAAAATGATCACAATGCACCAAGTCCTGTACAGTTATAGAAGAACATAATTTCTGCCTTTTGAGAGTTTTACATTCAAAAGCAACATGATATTAACATTTATTAACATTTCTCTTATGATTGAAATAAGCAGTCCATTTAGCCATGCATGAAAACAGTCTTCCATTTAAAATGACAATTTCTTTCTAAACTTTTTGAACTATTTGACAAACCAGCTTCAAAAATTTAAGGCTGTAATAAACTTTAAAACATTTTTCAAAGAAGAGTGCTTTCTTAAAAATATTAGTAATGAGTAAAATAACAAAAGTAGGTGATATAATTTTTCAAAAGTGGCAGGGTGACATAACTCAGGAGAAATAATTAAATATTTCATAATTCACATTTTTGTGTTTTCAATGGTATATGCTTTATTTCTGTTCCATTTATTTTTTCTCTTCTAAGAAGTAAAAAATAATGCAGTAAATTACATAAGCAAGATTATATTTTAGGTAGAAAAAAAGAAGAGATATATATCATTTTCATACAATTTGAGAAGTTATTAGTGCAAAGTAGATTTTGAGCAGGAAGAGAAAATAATTAGAACAAATATACTATCTACTCTTTAAGATTTTCAGTTTTGTTTCTTAATAGAAGTCAGGAAGAGAAGTCAGGAACAGAAAATAGAAGTCAGGAAGATAAAATAATTAGAACAGATATACTATCTACTCTTTAAGATTTGCAGTTTTG
The DNA here is from genome assembly GCF_029281585.2 of Gorilla gorilla gorilla. Classification (NCBI taxonomy): domain Eukaryota; kingdom Metazoa; phylum Chordata; class Mammalia; order Primates; family Hominidae; genus Gorilla; species Gorilla gorilla. Next base: position 177,873,868 of record NC_086017.1, read on the forward strand.
TTTCTTAATAGAAGACATACAGCATTTGAATTCTATTACCATATATCTTATTTTGTTTTTGAAAATTTATAGTAATTGCTTGTTTTTGGAGTATTAGTGTCTATTTTGAACTTGAAACTTATTCACTAATATAATTTACTATTTTGTACTTTATTTCTAATTCCAGCTTTACATTTTTTTTCACAAGAAATCCTATGTTCCTTTGGTCATGAATACAACTCAGACATAAAGTTTCTATAAATAAGTTCAACATCTGTTGGCTGGTTAGTAATTACTTACATGATCTACATTATTCTCCCTTATTGGTACAAGTGCAGTTTTCTTACATGTGTATATTGTGTAGCAGTGAAGTCCCAACTTTTTGTGTAATCATCACTCAAATAGCCTATACTGTAGATGAGTAATTACTCATCTTTCACCCTCCTCCCACCCTTCCCTTGTGTTCAATTCTGTTATTCCACTCTGTATGTCCATGCGTATATTTCATTTAGTTCCTATTTATAAGTAACAATATGTGGTATTTGACTTTTCGATTCTGAGTTGTAACACCTAAGATAATGAATACCAGTTCCATCAACATTGCTGCAAAAAATATGATTCCATTCTTTTTTATGGCTGAATATATTCCATTGCATATAAATATATCATAATTTATTAATCTACTCATTTGCTGATGGATTTTTAAACTGATCCCACATCTTTGCTATTATTGTGAATAGTGCTGCTATAAACATATAAGTGAGGGTATATTTTTGTATACATATTTTACTATATTTTATCCCTATTTTAATTTTAATTTTATTCTCAGCTTTTTGCCAGAGCCTATTGAAAAGTTGGTCAAATACATCCTTGAATGACGTTAGATTGTCCATAAAACAAACCAAATATCATGGGACATGCTTTCCTGTCTCTGTTTTTGTTTTCCACTTTGCCACCTCTCTGTTTCTGTGCCCTTATATCCTATCTAAGCACTATTGCATTCACTGAGTTTTTGAGTCAAGAGTACTATCTGCTACTAAGACTTCGTTTTAGTAGATGCAACCCTCTTTTGCTTGGCACTCTTGTGACCAGGAGTAGGTGTATGATTAGCTTTTAATCAAATAGATGTGAGGACATTTATAAGGACTGATTCCAGAAAATGCCTTAAAAAGATGTCACATGCCTCTAATGGTTTTCTTTAAACTTTACATTGTCAAGAACACGCTCAGATATCCCACAAGATAGGAAAAGTATGTATTTTCTTAAGGCATGGTAGAGCAACAGAACAGAATAAGAGTTTTTGGATGACATAAAGGAAAAAAATAACTCTTCCACTGGAGTACCTACCAGGTAAGACATTTGTGTGATGTAAATCTCTCTTTTCTAAGCTGCAGGTGAAGAAATTGTAACAATTTTTAAGACCAACTCTGCTTTCAGTTCTCCACTTTCTCTGCCATCTCCAAAGAACCACCATCCAAACACTGTTGCAGGCCTTCGTGGGCACCGTCACTACATCTGCTGAGCATTTGTGAATATCCCTGTACCAATAGGGAACACTGCCCATTCGGCTAAGCACTATTCTTTATTGTTAACTTTTTGCCTGAGATTTTCCCCCACTGGTTCTAATACACATGGGTAACTAATGCCCTAAAACCCTCAATCTCCTAGACCACTTCCATAGTAAAATGATGGGAAGGCCACTTTCTATTTTATGATATTTTTAACATTGTGTTCTATCGATCAATTAGCACTTTGCTCCTCAGGTTCGTATAGGAATTTGCAATGTAATGGTAATTTTAGATTTTATTCTTTCATTTGCATTAAAGCATAACTCTTTGGGAGGCAGAGACAAGTCCAAAAAAATCATGGAATACTCAGAATTTTTTTTTTATTCTTATGGCTAACATCTCGTGATTGAGTTTTGCTCTTCATGTTTAGTGTATTAGTCTGTTCTTATACTACTCTAAAAAACTGTCTGAAGTGGGTTAAGCTATAAAGGAAAAAGTTTTAATTGACTCACAGTTCTGCATTGCTGGAGAGGACTCAGAAAACTAACAATTATGATAGAAGGCAAAAGAGAAGCAGGCACTTTTTTCACAGGGCAACAGGAAGGAGAATTTCTGAGCAAAGAGGGAAGAGTCTCTTATAAAACTATCAGAGCTCCTGAGAACTCACTCACTATCATGGGAACAGCATGGGGAAAACCTCCCCCATGATTCAATTACCTCCACCTGGTCTCTCCCTAGACACATGGGGATTATGGGGATTACAATTTAAGATGAAATTTGGGTGGGGACACAAAGCCTAACCATGTCATTCCTCCTCTGGCCCCGCCCAAATCTCATGTCCCTTTCACATTTCAAGGCAGGCCTAGGCAGGTAGATGACCTGAGGTCAGGAGTTCAACAAGAGCCTGGCCAACATGGTGAAACTCTGTCTCTACTAAAAAATCAAAAAATAAAAATTAGTCAGTCATGATGGTGCGCACCTTTAATCCCAGCTACTGCAGAGGCCGAGGCAAGAGAATCACTTGAACCTGGGAGGCAGAGGTTGCAGTGAGCCAAGATCATGCCACTGCACTCCAGCATGGGTGACAGAGCAAGTCTCTGAATCAAAAAAAAAAAAAAAAAGAGTAAATATTCCTCCTAGGTAAGTAGTTTTATTACTCAGAACATTTTTATTTTAAACAATGGAGCCTAATGATGGTAAACATTTGAGTTTCTACTAAATGGCTCTTACTTCACATGTAAAGTAACCTATAGAAAGGTTCAGCCAGCTGATAATTTATCTAAATCTTGCACTGAGGCATAAGAAAAATAACCATGGGTCACATCTGTGAACCCACTGAACCCACTGTGAGATGGGATTAGGCCAGGGCTATTTTATCCTCTGGCATTCATAAGCCGCAACTCAAATAACAGAAAAGATGGAATATCAGAGATCCTTGTATTAATGTCTGCTTAGATACTTTATTTTGTAACTCTGAATGTCTGGCTATAACTCTGTCCCCTGTGACTTTTATATTTAGATGTCACATCAAATTCTTTTGCTCAGAAAAGATTCAGGGGTATAATTACTGTATAGGCTTGTGGTGACATCACAGGATATTTCCTTAAGGTGACACAGAATGCTATTTAATTAGTGGGCTCTGGGTCTGTGTATTCTATTACATCTAGAATGAAGGTTGAAAAAAATCATGATTTTTCATTTCAGCAGAGTTAGACTTCTGAAATCCAGATGTGAGAAATTTTTTCATGCTATACAAACAATTCCTGTTTCATTCTGCACATCTTGTATCTAAAAACATCACATGTCTCTGTGGATCAAGGCATTTTAAATGTCCTTAAGGTCTTGCTATACATTACGGTAATTTTCTCACTTTCTTCTGACAGCTAAGTGTCTCCACGTAGTTTCTGTTTTTCTGAGATATTATTAACACCATAGAAACTGGATACCCTAGTTTGAGGGCAGCATCACCTTCTATCAATTCCAGCTTACAAAAAGAAGTCAAAGGACACCACTAAATCGTTTGTAAATACCTTTGTCCACATCACCAGTGCATTTTTTTTATCACCACAGTGTTAAAAACAATTGCAAAATTTAGCAAGATTTGCAGGACCTAAGAGCACTATTCCAAAACTCAGAGCATTTATGTATAACAAAACAAAACATGTAAACTAATTTGAGTGGAATTGCTTTAAATATAGGGATAGATTTAATGACACTTAGAATGTTTGTAATATTGGCATTTATTCTCCATGAACATGGAATATATTGCAACCATTTATTTAGATTTTCTTTAATGTCTCCTATTAAAGTTTATAATTTTATTCCTAGATAATTTGCAATTTTTTCTAACTCCAGAGAATTTTTTCCTTTAATTTTTTCCCTTCCTTCCTTCCTTCTTTCCTTCTTTCCTTCCTTCCTTCCTTCCTTCCTTCCTTCCTTCCTTCCTTCCTTCCTTTTTGTCTACTTCTTTTTCAAAATTTATTTGTTTACATGTTTTGAGGCCTGGAGTGGTGGCTCATGCCTGTAACCCCAGCAATTTTGAAGGCCAAGGCAGGCAGGTCACCTAAGGTCAGGAGTTTGAGACCAGCCTGAGCAGTATGGTGAAACCCCGTCTCTACTAAAAATACAAAAATTAGCTGGGCCTGGTGGCAGGCACCTGTATTCCCAGCTACTCAGGAGGCTGACACAGGAGAACTGCTTGAACCCTGGAGGCGGAGGTTGCAGTAAGCCAAGATCATGCCACTGCACTCCAGCCTGGGCAGCAGAGCGAGACTCCATCTCAAAAAAACAAACAAACAACAACAACAACAACAAACTATTTCAACACATTGGCATAGATGCATCTAACAAACATAATATCGAGTAAAACATAAAGAAGATCAAATACTATGATGTTGGATTAAGATGACTCATCAATTTGACTGTTGAAATTGACTCAGATAATCACAGAAACCAAACAAGAAAATTTACACATCTAAAAATTTAAAGAGTGTACCACAGTTGCTGGAAGATGAAAACTAAAGGGTTAGACTATATGGTGTTATAACAGAAATAAATCAAGGATTGAATAAAAGAGGATTTGAGGTGATGCTGTAAAAATAATCTGGAGATAGTGAAGGCAATCCAGGAGAATGGAAACATACCTGGCTCTAATGCAAATAGTGTAGCAAAGAATAAAAACCTTCGAATGATGATAAATTGCAAGGAAATTCACACTACTTGCATTTTGTCTGTTTGCTCTTAGAAATGCAGTTTTCATTTTTATGATATTCTTGAGAAGTTATTCCCTTCTTTAGATTTTTATTCAATGTTTCTATATTAAAGTTATTTTTTCTGAGGAATGTGATATATGTGATAAGGTAACATTTATTGCTTCTGATATGTGAGTTGTCTAGTGACCAGTAAAAAGGTAAAGTAACAACTGCTTTCAGAAGAAATAAAATAGAAATATAAATTATTTGCTTTGAGAAGTCTAAAAGTTTTATTGCTATGATAAAGTAAATGACTTACTTTATTGTTTGAATACCTAAATAATATCTAGTCTCTATTGAGAATTGCCAAAATAATTTTGTGAATTTTAATATTGATTTACTATGCATCTTTTTGTTTCTGTGTTCTTACTAAACCCTCTACATAGTCAAGAAGAAGAAGCTGGAATGAGAAGGTAGTGTCAGAATTGTAAAGAGAGAAAGATGTTTTTTTTTTTTTTTTTGAGACAGAGTCTCGCTCTGTCACCCAGGCTGGAGTGCAGTGGTGTGATCTCAGCTCACTGAAACCTCTGAGTCCAGGGTTCAAGTGATTCTCCTGCTTAGGCCTCCTGAATATCTGGGGTTACAGGCACTCACCACCACACCCAGCTAATTTTTGTATTTTTAGTAGAGATTGGGTTTCACCATGTTGGTCAGGCTGGTCTTGAACTCCTGACCTCGTGATCCACCTGCCTTGGCCTCCCAAAGTGCTGGGATTACAGCTGTGAGCCACCATGTCTGGCCAGGGGTGAAAATTTTACATTAACTCAGAAAACATTAATTTGTTGTCTAATAAGTGCTAGACATTCTAGTAAGTATTATGTATTATAAAGCTGAATAAGATTCTGTTCAACCTCCATGAACTTCTAAAAACACAAAAGATTTAAAAATTACAATAAAATGTGGCATGCAAAATAATAGGAATTGTTCAGTGTGCCAACTGGAATATATTAAAGGGTTAGGGAGTGTTTCCTATAGAAGACCAAAATTTTTACATTGTAGTTTATTTCCCAAGTACTTCTTTTATCGCTAGAATCCGTGAGATTTTAAGGTCTTTACATAATTAAAGGCACTTCTAAGGGATTTACTCTCTTCCTAAGTGCTCATGTTTAGGACAGAAAAGATATGGAGTATTGTAGAAAATTCTAGAAAAAGCAGTTTTTTTAAAGTGATGTCTGTATTAGACACAAAATATGTTGTCCAAATTCCCCTTCAAGAAATGACTTGCTGTCTTCTGGCTGTGGAGTGTGCAGGCAACAGACAGAGAGCCTGGAGCTGTCAACTCCTTCAGGATTCGCCTAAGGTCAGCCCATATCTAGTAACTGAGAGAGGTAGGGGTATAAAGGCAAAGTCATCTTGGCCCAATCTGAGACACTGTGACAGACAATAATTGTTCCTAAACCCTCTGCTATTTTCCCAGAGTTTGTCCTGTCTACATGACAGTTAGACTTTTTTTCAATACCTGATCCCAGTTCTTCCCCTTTCTTTTACGTGTGTTTGTTTTTAAATAACATCTTGAAACCATGCTCTATCCCAATATTAGTTTTCAAAGAATCTACAGTGCAACACTGCTATTCAGTGCAAACAGGAAGAAGTGTAGTATGGTGAAAAGAGTATAGAGTTGGAGACACATATGCTTTTCCTTTATGTCCAAAGCGCATTTTTTAAGGTGACTCAAACTTCTTGAAACTGCTGTTTTCAGACTTAAAGTCATAATAGAATAAGATAAATATAAAGTGTAAGACAAGGTGTGTATTAGACTATTCTTGCATTGCTGTAAAGAAATATTTGACACTGGGTAACTTATAAAGAAAAGAGGTTTAATTGGGTCGCAGTTCTTCAGGCTTTACAGGAAATATGGCACTGACATCTGCTTGGCTTCCAGGGAGGCCTCAGGAAGCTTACAATTATGATGGAAGGCAAAGGGGAAATAGGCACGTCACATAGAGAAAGAGGAGAGAGAGAGAGAGTGGGGAGGAAGTGTCACGCACTTTTAAAGGACCAGATACCCTGTGAACTCAGAGTGAGAGCTCACTTATCACCAAGGGGATGGCCCAAGACATTCATAAGTGATCCAACCCATTGATACAGACAGGAGACAGGGAAATACTGGCTAGAAGAGGGCAGTTCCCCAGAAAAGGCCCCACCCTCAAGCTTTGAGACCCGTGGCCCTAAATGGAGACAGTCATTCCTGTTTTTGCACCCAAAAAGTTGCCTTTTGGCCTGTGACACCTCCTATCCTGTACCCATATAAACACCAAACCCCAGGCTCTAGAAGCAGAGGAGCAGTCAAGGAGACAAGCAGACGAATGGTGGAATGATGTGGGAGAGAAAGAGAGGAAAGGAGGAACGTCTGAACGCCAAGAGGAGTTTGACTAGGGACAGTTGGAGAGGGGTTCCACTGCTGGAAGGCCAGGCTCCAGGAGAAGATCATCTTCCCACTCCATCCCCACTTTCAGCTCCTCATCCATCCTGCTGAGAGCCACCTCCACCTTTCAATAAAACCTCCTTATTCATCTGAGTCCTTGTGTGACCCGATTCTTCCAGGATGCTGGAAAAGAACTTGGGATACAGACAGTGGTCACACTGGCCCTCTGCCCTTGCAGAAAGGCAGAGAGTCCACTGAGCTGGTTAACACTCAAGCTGTCTGTAGATGGCAAGGGTCAAAGGGCACAGTGTAACACATGCATACTTGGGCTCCTGCACCTACCCATCTGTGTGCTACCCCTCCCCTCAGAGATTTGAGCAGCTCTGGCAACAGAACAGGCAAGCTGCACCCCGTCACATGTCCTGCAAGGAAAACCAGGGAAATCTCCCATTTCACTATGATCCGAACACCTCCCATCAGGACCCACATCCACATCCAACATTGGGGATTACAGTTCAACACGAGATTTGGGTAGGGACAAATATCCAAACAATATCAGGTTCCATCTTTCACTAATATGAATGCTATAACTTAGTGGGAGAGATGGACAGTATTTAATTTCTAATGTTTCAAATCATATTTTGCATTATTTACTACATTGGGCTTTTCAAAATTTTCTTTGTAATTTTTAGGGGGGAATCTATCAGTTCCTAAGTAACTTAGTTACAAAAAAGTAAAAATTATACCTCTGGAAATATTCAGAGTTTCTGTGGGATTGTTAAATCATAAAACAGAAAAATCATGGAAGTCAACATCAGCCCCGCTGAGGACAATTTATGTCATTAAAACTAATCTATTGATATGGGGTTAGGGGAGATAAGTAGAGAGGTTAGTGTCACAAATGTAGGATTTCTTTAAAACGAATTTGTATTTCCAGTCAGTTTGTGAAATGTGAGATCCATCGACATTGAAAGCTATGCAAAAGGTTGGCACTTTTCTTTGAAAACTGCCTTTTACTAATTGATTTATTTTTTACTTGCTGTTTGAAGTTGGTGTCAGGGTTTAGGTTTCAGACTGACATTGGAAGCAGAATAGATTTTTAGGTTTCCAAATATTAAACAAAATATTTCTGATAGCAATTGTTATATTTGAGTCTTCATATTTCATAATTCTCTCAACTCAGAATATGAAGGCCTGTAGAGATCACCCATATAAACTTCATTTTATAAACATGACATAGGAAAGAAAAAAGTTTAAAAAAATTTAAAATATTATGAAAAAGTTAAAAATAATATTTAAAATATTGAAAAATTAAGAAATACCATATAAATAAAAAACAAGAAAAAATGTTTTCCACTTATGATGCAATTATACAAGTGATAAAGCATATCATTTAACTTTGTTTAGAAATATTAAATGTAATAATGCTATACCATAATTTAGATTTATCCACTTGTTCGGTTATTAATGCCTGATGTATATCAGGCATCATTAGACAAATCAGACAAAAATTTATGCTTTTGCAGTACTGACACTTTTGTAGAGGAGATGAACAATAAAATTTATCAATATTAATTAATTTCTTAGAGATCACCGGCATGATGTGGAAAAAAAAGAATAGAATAAGCAATGATGAGTATTGAGAACAGTTTATAACTTCATTTCAACTAGGGTTGTCATGTGTTTTATTTTTTTTATTGCATTCTAAAACATCCTACAATTTAATGGTTTAAAACATCTGTATTTATTATTTCCAAAATTCCCTGTTTCCTGTGCACTTCCTTTGCTGGTTTTGCCTAAGCTGATTTACACAGCTGTATTTAGATAGAGGGGTGGTGATCTGGAACATCCAACATGGTCTTTCACAACACAGGCCGTAGGTCCTGACAGGAATGACTCAGTTATGCTTCAGGAGGTGAAACTGACTTTCTTATAGAGAAGTCAAAGAGCAGTATCTCAAAATAGCAAGAAAGGAAGCTGATGATTTTTTAAGACGTTAGCCATGGAAATTACATACAATCATTTTCATAATATTCTATTCATCTAGATAAGCAAGGCCGGTTCAATAGAAAGGGGTAGGGAAATAAACTCCATCTTCTGATGGGAAAGGTAGGAAAGTCACATTGCAAAGGGATATAGATAATTGGCCATATTTATTGCCATATTTTGCAAATTACCTTGGCCTGGTCTTACCTATAGCTTCAATTACTTCTGTTCTCTCCATGCAACATAAAACCATTATGTCCACACAGCATGAAGTCTCATTCAATTATAGCATCAGGCTCAAGGTTTAGTATCTTGTGATCTGCATCTAATAGACAATGCCTCTTAGATGTGCCACTCAGCTACAACTCCTTTTGACTCAGCTCTCTGGTTCCTGTCTTGATAATAGACTATAAAAACCCAAGAATAAAAGCCAAGAAACTTGTTAAAAGACCATACCAGTAACCCAGGGAAGAAATGATGAGAATCTGACAAAAAGTGGTAGCCTTCAAAAGAAGAATAAGAGGTCATATTTTAATACCATTCAGAATGCATGGGTAATAGATATGTTGACGTGGAATTTGTGATAAAGAGAGGAGTCAAGGACAACTTCATGTTTTTGGTCTAAACCCCTAGAAGAATGGAATTATTATAACCTAAAAAGTGGAAGACACCGAATAGAGGAGATTTGATGTAGATTGGGAACTTCACTTGGATGTGCAATGTTCATTAAACATCGAGGAGAATATATCTATTAAAAAATTGGGTATAAAGTCTGGAGTTGAGAAGTTCAATAAGAATTTCTGAATCATCACCCTATTTATAAAATTTAAATCCATATCTGGATAATATTGCCAAGAGAGTGAGTTCCATTTGAGAAGAAAAGAGAAAGAATGGGCAATGGAGCACTCCTATGTTAAGAGATACGGTAGAAAAAGAAGGCAGTACAAGAGAAAAAAATGAACACAAATAAGTTGGAAGAAAACTATAAATGTGTAATCTAAAAGTAAGAAAAAGAACAAAATTAAAAGTAAAAGGAAGTAGTTATCTGCATCAAATGTTGTGCGCAATTGAATTACGATTAATTATAAAATAGACCATTGGATTTAGAAACCCGGAAGTCATCATTTTAAATGCAGGCATTAACTTACATTTGCTGTTCATATGCAGTATGACAAGTATTTTTATATATCATATTTCAATTAGTCCTCATAGCAGCCCCATGATGCTTAGGAAATGCTAGGTTAGTTTTCTATTCATCTATTGATGGACACTCAGGTTGTTAAATTATAAGAGCATTCAAATATTACACCTACTGTTACTCCATTACCTTACAATGCTCTTTTCCTAGCGGCAAGAAAATTAGATCAGAAATAAATGAAGATGACTTTTATTTCTGATCCAGCTGCCAAATCAGAATACACATAAATGCACACACACACATGCACACAAAGACACACACACATATGTAACTACATATATAATTTACTACATAGTATATATATTAATTTTCCTCTCAGAATATGTTTTCTAAAACCTATCTTTAAAAAATATAACTTTTTATCAATATTCATTTTAACCAACTTCCTTTATTAATACAGCTCCTGGAGGCCAGGTGTGGTAACTCATGCCTATAATCCCAGCAGTTTGGGAGGCCAAGGCTGGCGGATCACCTGAGGTCTGGAATTCGAGACCAGCCTGGACATCACGGTGAAATTCTGTCTCTACCAAAAATAAAAAAATTAGTCAGGCGTAGTGGCAGGCATCTGTAATCCAAGCTACTCAGGAGGCTGAGGCAGGAGAATCACTTGAACCCGGGGTGGGTGAAAGTTGCAGTGAGCCAAGATAGCACCAGTGCATTCCAGCCTGGGTGACAGAGTGAGACTCCAAAAAAAAAAAAAGAAAGAAGGAAAGGAGGAAAGAAAGAAAGAAAGAAAGAAAGAAAGAAAGAAAGAAAGAAAGAAAGAAAGAAAATGAAAGAAAGAAAGGGAAAGAAGAAAGAAAGAAAGAAAGAAAGAAAGAAAGAAAGAAAGAAAGAAAGAAAGAAGGAAAGAAAGAAAGAAGGAAAGAAAGGGAATGAAAGAAAGAAAGGGAAAGAAAGAAAGAAAGAAAAAAGAAAGAAAGAAAGAAAGAAAGAGAATGAAAGAAAGAAAGGGAAAGAAAGAAAGAAAGAGAGAATGAAAGAAAGGGAAAGAAGAAAGAAAGAAAGAAGGAAAGAAAGAAGGAAAGAAAGAAAGAAGGAAAGAAACGAAGGAAGAAGGAAAGAGGGAAGGAGGGAGGGAAGGAGGGAGGGAGGGAAAGAAGGAAGGAACAAGGAAGGAAGGAAGGAAAGAAAAAAGAAAACAAAATACAGCTCCTGGATTTAGGTGGAAACATGGTCATTCAACTTTAAAGTTCATTTCACATCCTACAGTGCAGCTAGATGTGACCGTGTGACTTATGTAAGACCAATGACAGCTGAAAAGAAGTAGCATAGCATGTATTACCTCAAGGTCATGAACTTAAAAGGAATGTGCTCCCTATCTGCACTTCCACTATTGTGCTAGCTTATTGTATTAGTCTGTTTTCACGCTGCTTATAAAGACATACCCAAGACTGGGCAGTTTACAAAAGAAAGAGGTTTAATTGGACTAACAGTTCCACATGGCTGGGGAAACCTCACAATCATGGCAGCAGGCAAGGAGGAGCAAGTCACATGTTACATGAATGGTGGCAGGCAAAGAGAGGAGTGCTTGTTCAGGGAAACTCCGCTTTATATAATCATCAGATCTCCTGAGACTGACTTACTATCATGAGAAAATCACGGGAAAGACCTGCCCCCATGATTCAGTCACCTCCCACTGGGTCCTTCCCACAACATGTGGGAGTTCAAGATAAGATTTGGGTGGAGACACAATCAAACCATATACTTATATGCAGATGTGGTAGTTATCAAAAGATACATGACGCAGAGAGGAAAAGTCATGTTAGGAGTTGAAGAATGAAAGAAAATATTAATGTTATATTTCTGAATAATTATTATAAAATAAAAAGACAATTCTATCATGTTGAATTCAATGGATTTTAGATGTGTTTTTGTTGCTGTTGCTGTCATTAGTCATATAAATTACATGAGTTTTTAGTTAAAAGTGGTATAAAACAATGTGTCAGACCTCTGAAACAGTCTGCAACTACTATGACATCTAAACTTTTATAAAAGTTAAAATAGGCCGGGCGCAGTGGCTCATGCCTGTAATCCCAGCACTTTGGGAGGCCGAGGCGGGCAGATCATGAGGTCAGGAGATCGAGACCATCCTGGCTAACACGGTGAAACCCCATCTCTACTAAAAATACAAAAAATTAGCCGGGCGCGGTGGCGGGCGCCTGTAGTCCCACCTACTCGGGAGGCTGAGGCAGGAGAATGGCGTGAACCCAGGAGGTGGAGCTTGTAGTGAGCCGAGATCGTGCCACTGCACTCCGGCCTGGGCGAAAGAGCGAGACTCCGTCTCAAAAAAAAAAAAAAAAAAAAAAAAGTTAAGATAACTTGTTAACCTAAAGTTAATAATTACATAGTGAATATATCGTAGAAAAGTCTAAATATTGTAAAGGCAACGAGGCTACCTCCTCATTTGACATGAAGATAGAGTGTTAAGTTCACAGAAAGTTATGGGCCTATAGAACAATACAAACTCTGCCCAGCGCATAAACTAAAGGGTAAAACTTTAGATTTTTTCAAAAAAACTTTTAATAGGATTTTTTTAAAATTGCATTTAACAACTACACTGTTACCAGAAATGTAACCTAAAATATATTCATTTTCATTTCAATCGTGTCTAATATCTAAAATACAGTAAAATTTTCCAAGAAATAGAGCTAAAATTGTAGCAGTGAAAATAAGTGTGTATATATCTAGTTTTTTTTTGAAATAGCTTACTCTTCCATATGATTTAATCAAGCAAATATCGTGAATAGTTAACCTCCATAATCTTATCCCATGTCTAAGATACTTCGTGAAAACAAATATCCTGACTGTTTCTTCCTTTTTTGAGGATGTTCTAAAATTTTATGAAATTATTTTGATCTTCAATAACAGCTAATGTCTTTTGTTGGTTGCAACTCAAACTTTATAGACAGAGAGTAAAATTCAGGAGATACTTAATCTTTCCAATTTTATTTTAACCATTTTTGGTTTTGGCTAATAGGTTATAACTACTGTCCAAAAATGGCTAAAAGAAATTAAAGAAGACATAAATAAATGGAAAGATATTTCATATTTATAGATCACAGAAATGAAACACGGCAATATTCGCCAAATTTTGCAAAAATGTACCGAACACAATATACTCATATGGAAATTCAAGGGATCCAGAACAAACAAAATGATCTTGCAAAAAAAGGGCGAATTTAAGGACTTACATTTCATAATTTTCAAACTTACAGTAAAGCTGCAGTAATCAAGACAGTGTGGTATTGGCGCAAGGACAGACATGAAAATCAATGAAACAGCATTGAAAGTTCAGAAATAAACCCTCGTATCTACTTTCAATTGATCTTTGATAAAGGTACCAACAATCTTCAGTAGCAAAAAGTATAATGTTTCAATAAACTGGGCTGGGACAACTGAATATCCACATGCAAAAAATAATGAAGTTCAACCCCTACATCATACCACATACAAAAGTTACCCAAATGAATAAAATTTCTAAATGTAAAAGATAAAATTTTGAAACTCTTAGAAGAAAATATATGCATAAATCTTGGAAACTTTAGATCAGTCAACGTTTCTTAGATTTGACATGAAAACCACGAACAAAAAAAAAAGAAAGAAAAAAATAGAGATCACCAAAAACTTTTTCCTCTTCACCAGTTATATAATTTATTTCTGCCAGTAACCATTACAGAGGTAATAATTGGGAATATTTTATCATATTTATTTTTCATTATAAAATCATATTTGTATACCAGAATTATAAATAGAGGAAAGAAGGGAAAATAAAGCATTAAACCATTATATCTATGTTGCCTGTTAATTTTTTTTCGTATTTATTTATTAGGTTTAGGGGGTACATGTGCAAGTTTGTTACATGAGTAAATTGTATGTTACTGGGGTTTTGTTTACAAATGATTTTGTCACCCAGGTAGTGAGCATATTACACAATAACTAGTTTTTTGTCCCTCATCCTCTTTCCACCCTCCCCAGTCAATAAGACCCTGGTGTCTATTGTTCTCATCTTTGTGTTTATTTGTACCCAATGTTTAGCTTCCACTTACAAGTGAGAACATGTGGTATATGGCCTTCTGTTCCTGAATTTATTCACCCAGGACAATGGACTCCAAATGCATCCATGCTGCTGCAAAAGGCATGATTTCATTTCTTTTTATGGCTGCCGAGTATTCCATGGTGTATTTGTGCCTCACTTTCTTTATCCAGTCCATTGTTGATAGGCATCTAGGCTGATTTTACCTCTTCACAATTGTGAATAGTGCTGCAATGAACATATGCATACATGCATCTTTTTTGTAGTGCAATGTGTACTCCTTTAGTTACATACTGAGTAATGGAATTGCTGGGTTGATATTAATTACATTTTAAGTTATTTCAGAAATCTCCACACTGCTTTGCACAGTAGCTGAATTAATTTATATTCCCATCAACAGCATGTGAGTATTCACAACCTTACCAACAACATCTGTTATTTTAAACTTTTTAACAACAGCCATTTGAACTGGTGTGAGAAAGCATCTAATTGTGGTTTTTGATTAGCATTTGTCTCATGACTAGTGATGTTGAGCATTTTTTCATATGCTTGTTTGTCTCTTTTATGTCTTCTTTGGAGAAGTGTGTGCTCATGTCTCTGCCTGTGTCTGAATGGGGGTATTTTTTGTTTTCTGCTTTTCAATTTAAGTTTCTCATGCATTCTGGGTATTAGTCTTTTATCAGATGCATAGTTTGCAAATGTTTTCTCTCATTCTGTAGGTTGTTTGCTTACTCTGTTGGTAGTTTCTTTTGCTGTGCAGAAGCTCTTTAGTATTATTAGGTCCTATTTGTCTATTTATTGTTTTTGTTGCAATTGTTTTTGAAGGCTTCATCATGAAATATTTTCCAAGACCTGTGAAATTTCCTATGTTGTCTAGCGTTTTTATAGTTTTAGGTCTTACATTTAAATATTTGATACATTGTGACTTAATTTTGGTGTATGGTGAAAGGATGAGGTCTAGTTTCAATCTTCTGCTTATGGCTGGTCATTTATCCCAGCACCATGTATTACACAGGGGGTAATTTCCCCATGGCTACTTATTGTTATATTTGCCTAAGATCAGGTAGTTATAAGTGTGTAGCTATATTTCTTTATTCTGTATTTTATACCATTGGTCTACATGTCTGTTTTTGTACCTGTATAATTCTGTTTTGATTACTATAGTCTTACAGTATAGTTTGAAGTTGAGTAGTGTCATGCCTCTCTTTTTGTTCTTTTTGCTAAGGATTGTTTTGGCTATTTGGCCTCATTTTTTATTCCATGTTAATTTTAGAATTATTTTTTCTAATTCTATTGAAACTGATGTTGGCAGTTTGATAGAAATAATGTTGAATCTTTATTAGATTTAGGCAGTATGAGCATTTTAACAATATTAATTCTTCCTATTCTTGAGCATGGAACATTTTCCATTTGTTTGTGTTGTCTCTTTCAGCTGCATTTTGTAATTCTAGACGTAGAGTTCTTTCGCCTCCCTGATTAGATGTATTCCTTGGTATTTTTTTGTTTTGTTTCATTTTATTTGTGGCTACTGTGGATAATACTGCGTTTTTGACTTGGCTGTCAGATGGACCTTATTGCTGTATAGAAATGCTGCTATTTTTTATACATCGATTTTGTATCTTGTAGCTTTACTGAAGTTATTTATCAGTTCTAGAAGCCTGTGAGCTGAGACTATAGAGTTTTCTAAATATAGAATTACATCCTCTTCAAAGAGAGATAGTTTAACTTCCTTGTCTCACATTTGATTGTTTTGAAATTTATTTCTCTTGCCTAAATGTTTTGCCTAGGACTTCCAGTACTATGTTGAGTAGGCGTGGTGAGAGTGGGCATCCTCATCTTGTTCCACTTGTCAAGGGGAATGCTTACTGCTTTTCGCTGTTTAGTATAGTACTAGCTGTGGGTTTGACATGGATAGTTCTTACTGTTTTGAGGTGTGTTCTTTTGATGCCTAGTTTATTGAAAGTTTTTAACAGGAAGATATATTGAATTTTATCAAAAGCCTTTTGTTCTCTATTGATTGAGCTGATCACGTGGTTTTTGTTTTTAGTTCTGTTTATGTGATGAAACAAATTTGTTTATTTGTGTATTTGAATTGATCTTGCATCCCAGGAATAAATCCTACTTGACCATGTTGGATTAGGTTTTAATGTTTTGCTGGATTCAGCTTGCTAGTATTCTGTTGAGGATTTTTGTATCTATTTTCATCAGGGATATTGGCCTGAAGAGTTTTGTTGTTGTTGTGTCTTTGCCAGGTTTAGGTATCAGAATGATAATGACCTCCTAGAATGAGTCAGGGAGGAGTCTCTCATCCTCCATTTTTTGAAATAATTTTAGTAGGATTGGTACCAGTTCTTATTTGTACTTCAGATGGAATTTAGCAGTGACTCGTCTGCTCCAGGTCTTTTCTGATGGGTAGTTTTTTGTTTTCTTTTAGTTTTTTTTATTGATTCAATTATAGAACTAATTATCAGTCTGTTGAGGATTTCAATTTCTTCAAGTTCAATATTCGGATGCTGTATGTTTCCAGGAATTTATCCATTTACTCTAGGTTTTCAAGTTTGTGTGCATGGAGGTGACACAAAGAAATGAAAAAACATTCTATGCTCATGGATAGGAAGGATTAATATTGCTAAAATGGCCGTACTGCCTAAAGCAATAACAGATTTGATGCTATTCCTATCAAATTACCAACATCTGTTTTCACAGAATTGGAAACGCTCAAAATAGTCTCTGAGGGTTTTTAATATTTCTGTAAGGTCAGTGGTAATGTCACCTTTGCCATTTCTGATTGTGTTTATTTGGATCTTCTCTCTCCTTTTATTAATCTAGCTAGTGGTCTGTCAATCTTACTGTTTTCAATGACCAACTTTTGGTTTTGTTGATCTTTTGTATGGAGTTTTGTTTAATTCCATTCAGTTAAGTTCAGTTCTTATTTTGGTTAATTCTTTTCTTCTGCTAGCTTCGATAATGGTTTGCTTTTGTTTCTCGTGTTCCTCTAGGAGTGGTGGTAGGTTGTTAATTTGAGATCTTTCTGACTTCTTGATGTAGTGAGTTAGCACTATAAACTTTTCTCTTAACACTGCTTTAGCTATGTCCAAAATAGTCTCTGTATTGAATCTTTGTTTTCATTAGTTTGGAGTAATTTTTCACTTCTGTCTTAATTTTATTATGTACCCAGTAATTCAGGAGCAGCTTGTTTAATTTCCATGTAATTGTGTGGTTTTGAGAGCTCTTTTTGGTAGTTATTTCCATTTTCACTGCACTGTGTTCCAAGAGTATGGTTTGTATGAGTTATGTTTTTTGTTGTTGTTGTTGAGAATTGCTTTGTGTACCAGCATGTGCTTGATCTTAGAGTATGTGCTTTGAGATTAGGAGACTGTATATTCTGCTGTTTTGGGGTGGAGTATTCTGCAGATGTTTTTAGGTTAATCTGGCCAAGAGTTAAGTTTAGGTCCCTAATATGTTTGTTAATTTTCTGCCTAATTGATCTGCTTAACACTGTCAGTGGTGTGTTGAAGTCTCCTGCTATTATTGTGAGGTTATCAAAGTCTCTTCACAGGTCTCAAAACTTGTTCTATGAATATGGGTGCTCCAATGTTGGGTGCATATATATTCAGGATAGTTAACTGCTCTTGTTGAATTGAACCTCTTATTGTTATGTAATGTTCTTCATTGTTCTTTTTTATCATTCTTGGTTTAAAGTCTGTTTTGTCTGAAATAAGAATAGCAACCTTGCTCTTTTTTGTTTTCCACTTATTTAATAGACATTTCACCATCCCTTTACTTTGAGCCTATGGGTGTCATTGCACGTAATATGGGTCTCTTGAAGATAACATCAAGTTGGGTCTTGCTTCTTTATCCAACATGTCAGCTTCTGCCTTTATGTGGGGCATTTAGCCCACTTACATTCAAGCTCAATATTGATATACGAGAATTTGAACCTGTCATTGTGTTGTTATCTGGTTGTTATGTAGACTTTATAATATGGTCATTTTATAGTTTTAGTGGGTTATCTACATATTTGTGTTTTTGTGGTGGCAGTTATCAGTCTTCCATTTCCATTTTTTGCAGTCCCTAAAGGATTTCTTTTAAAGCAGTTCTTGTGGTAACAAATTTCCTTAGCATTTGGTCATCTGAAAAGTACTTTATTTTTTCTTCAGTTATGAGGCTTCAATTTAACTAGACATGAAATTATTGGTTGGAATTTCTTTTCTTCAAAGATGCTGTGTATAGGCCCCCAACCTACTCCGGCTTGTGGGGTTTCTGTTGAAAGGTCCACTATTAGCCTGATCGGGTTCCCTTTGTAGGTGGCCTGCCCTCTGTCTCTAGCTGCCTTTAAGATTTCTTTTTTGTTTCACATTGACCTTAGAGAATTTGATGACTATGTGTGTTGGGAATGATAATATTGTTTAGTATTTCACAGGGGTTGTCTGAATTTCCTAAATTTGCATGTCAACCTCTCTAGCTAGGTAGGAGTAATTTTCATGGGCAATATTCTCAAATATGTTTTCCAAGTTGCTTGCTGTCTCTCCATCTCTTTCGGGAATGCCAATGAGTTATAGATTTGATCTCTTTCCACAATCCTATGTTTCTCAGTGATTTCACCCATGTTTTAGAATTATTTTTTTCTTTATTTTTGTTTGCCTGTGCTGATAGAAAGGAGTGGTCTTTGAGCTCTAAGAGTCATTTGTCACCTTGGTTTGTTCTGCTATTAATGCTTTCAATAGCATTATGAGATTCCTGTAGTAAATTTTTCATTTCCAGAAGTTCAGTTTGATTCTTTCTTAAGATGGATATGTCATCTTTAAAGTCTTGGATCATTTTATTGATTTCTTTGGATTGGGTTTCAACCTTTTCAGCCATTTCAATCTGGGAGCCATTGCTGGGGAGCTAGTATAGTCACTTGTAGGTAAGAAGACACTCTGGCTTTTAGAGTTGCCAGAATTCTTGCTCTGGTTCTTTTTCATCTGTGTGGGCTGATGTTCCTTTAATCTTTGAAGTTGCTGTCTTTTGGATTGGGCTTTTTGCTTTCATATTCTTCAATGCCCTTGAGGATTTGACTGTGGTTTAAGTTCGGTTTAATCAGTTGGTTTCATTTCCGAATGCTTTTAGGGGGTTAACACTCAGAGCAGCACTCTTGGGCTGTGTGCTCTGGCCCTAAGGGACTAAAACCAGTTTTGTGGTTTTGTTCTCTGGCCCATGAGGACAAGCATCTACTGTGCTGGAGGAGCCAAGTTGTTCCTGGTCTGCAGGAAACATTCCAATGGGGAATGCCAGAAAAAGCACTGCAGCATGGTGATGGGGAGCTGAGAGAGAGTATGCTGCACTGGGGAGTCTATAGGTGAGTGCACACCAGTGGGGCAGCAGGGAGGCCATGAATAGTGCACACCAGTTGGCCAGTGGGGGTTGCCATAGGTGAGTGCACACCAATGGGGCAGTGATGGAGCAGCAGAGGAGTGCACACCAATGGGGAAGGGGAGCCATGCATGCATGTGCACCATTGGGGAAATGAGGGTTTCTGCATATGTGCACACTAGACGTAGTATTAAAATTGTCAATGGGCAAAGAAAATGAATAATCACTTTTCAAAAGAAGATACACAACTGACCAACAAACATGAAAAAAATGCTTATCATCACTAATCATCAGAGAAATGCAAATCTAAGTCACAATAATACAGTACCTCACAAAAGTCAGAATGGCTAATATCAAAAAGTCTGAAGCAATAGATGCTGGTAAGGCTGCAGAGAAAGAAAATAGTTGCATAGTTGGTTGGAATGTAAATTAGGTCAGCCACTGTGGAAAGCAGTGATTTTCTTAAAGAATTTAAAACAGAACTTCCATTCCACCCTACAATCCCATTACTGGGTATATACCCCACAAAAAATAAAAGTTGAAATTATTAAATAAACAAGTAAAATTGTATAATTTTCTTGTTATATAGCTGTAATAAGTTAGTATCTTGTTTACTTTCTCTTTTTTTTTTTTTTTTTTGACTTTTAAGTTGAGAGGATACAGGTTTAGTTTGGTTGCATGGGTAAATTGCACGTTGCTGAGGTTTGACATATGATCCTATCACCCAATGAGCATAATACCGATAGGTGGTTTTTCAATACATACACCTCTCTTGCCTTCTACCCTCTAGTAGTCCCTGGTACCTATTTTTCCCATTTTTATGTCCATGTTTAGCCAATGTTTAGTTTTTCCTTATAAATAACATTTGATATTTGATTTTCTATTTCTGCGTTAATTTGTGTAGGATAAATATCTAGCTATATCCATGTTGCTGAAAAGAACATGATGTTGTTCTTTTTTATGGATGTGTAGCATTCTGTGTCATATATATACCACATTACCTTTTTCCAGTCTACTTTTGATGGGCATCTAGATTTATTTCACGTCTTTGCTATTGTGAATAGTGCTGTGATGAACATATGAATGCATGTGTATTTTTGTTTTAAGTTCTTTGAGAAATTTCCATACTGCTTTCTATAGTGGATGAACTAATTTAAATTCCCACATGACTTTCTCACAATATGTTGATTCCTTCATCTTTTGGTGAGCTTTTTGGATTATTTCTAGTTTTTAAGCTACTCTATATAAATCTTTCATAAAACACTGTGCACATGTCTTTGTGTGAATGTACGTTTTTATTTGCCTTGGAGAAATACCTAGAAATATTATTTTAGGCACTCAACTACTGATATAGATTTCACTGAATCAAGTTCTTATGCAGACACATTCTAATTGGCACAGTTAGGACTTGAATGCTACTGGATACATAAAGTAAAATATGCTACCTTAGAGCTAGATAATTTCTCATTGTCAGCAAGGATGAGGCTTGTAGACTTCAAATATTTGTTATAATAAAGGAGACAAGGGAGCCAAATCTAGTTAAATCTTGGTAGAAAGATAAATTTTTTTACACAGACAAGTGCTATCATTTTTTAAAAAAAATGTGATTATATTTTTATTTTAAGGAACCTTTTAATTGTTCCTGTTGGTATATAAGATACATTTCTCAATTAATGTTCTGACAGTGATAATTAAAAGAGTAAAGTTCTTAATACAGATTTAGAATATATGAAACCTATGGATAAATCTGTGACACAAGCACAAGTCGTAGTATGTTTTAGTTACATTTTTCAGCCCATTATCAATTTAATTTTAATGCAGAGTGCAAATAAACAGTCTTGTTTCTGTATATACTGCACCTGCTATTGTTGTTTCTGTGACATGTGGTTTTATGTGTTCTTAATATCATGGAATTCAACAACACCAATTGTTTTATTTATGTAAATTTGCATTTATTTAGGTTTCACATGTTTTTAAAATGTCCCCAACCTTTTGTACTTAGACTTTTAAAATGAGTGAGCTAATAATTTGACCACTTTGACAGTTACTTTGGTTTATTTTATCTGTATGGCCAGATACCAACAAAATAGTGGTCATTATCCTATAGAAGGCAATATGCGGTTTAATATAACCTGTAAATAATTTTCATTTTTTAAAAAAATGCCTATATCTAAAATATACCAAGAACTTTTTAAAACTCAACAAAAATAATACAACAACAACTTAATTGAAAAATAGGCCCAAGACCTTAACAACACCTAACCAAAGAAGATATAGAGATGGCCAATACCATATTAAAAGATAATCCACATCATATATAATGAGGAAAATACAAATTAAAACAACAATAAGTTACCACCACACACTTATTTAGGATGGCCAACATCCAGAACAATGACAACACTAAATGCTGATGAGCATTTGGAGTAACAGAAATTCTCATTCATTGGTGGTGGGAATGTAAAACAGTACAGCTACATTGGAATGCAGTTGGGCGTGTTTCTTACAAAACTAAACATACTCTTATCATATGATCCAGGAATTGCAGTACTTGGTATTGATGCAAGGAATTGAAAACATGTCTACACAAAAATCTGCACACAAATGATTATAGCAGCTTTATTCATACTCAGAAAAACTTGGAAGAACTAAGATATCCTTCAGTATGTAAATGGATAAGCTGTTTTATGATATCTAGACGGTGGAATGTTATTCAGTGCTAAAAATTAATGAGCTATCAAACCACGAAAAGACATGAAGAAAACTTAAATTAATGTTAAGTGAAAAAGCCACATACTGTTTAATTCCAACTATATGACATTCTTAAAAAGGCAAAACCGTGGAGACAAAAAAAAGATCAGTGGTTGTCAGGGGTTAGGGTAAAAGAGGTATACATAAATAGAGCAGAAAGTATGTTTTGGGCAGTGAAATTACTCTATATGATATTATACTGGTAGATTCATATCATTATACATTTGTCCAAACCCACAGAATTTACAACACCAAAAATGAACTCATGTAAACTATGGACTTTGGGTGATAGTGATGTGTCAATGTAGGATCATCAGTTGTAACAAATGTACCACTATGGTAGGACATGTTTATAAGAGGAGAAGCCATGCATATATGGGGGGAAGAGGGAATAAGGGAAATCTCTGTACATCCCTCTCAATTTGTTCATGAACCTGAAACTTCTCTTAAAAAAATAAAGTTTATTTTTTTAAAAAAGCTTCAAAGGAAAATATTTATTACTTAAATAGTTATTTTATAAGTTATGCTGGAATAAGATAATGGGTTTGCTTTTTCATTGTGAGAAGGATTTTTTCAATATATGTTAATATTATGAAAGGGATTTTGTTCAGAGTGCTATACAAAATAGTTCTGGCAGGGCAAGACATGTATTAGACATTCATTTATTTCATCTATTCCAACTCCTGAAAAGAATGTAACAGAACAGTTACAAAATGTAGTTTCAGTCAATTCCTTCAGTTTATGCAATAAAAATCATACAGATTAAGAGCACACCTGAAATAGTTGTTTATATGTACTCTATCTCGTCATTGTTCCAGTGACCTGATGAGTTCTGTCTTAGAGCATGTCAATTCAGTGTCTACATATTAAGAGTTTATGAGGAGATGCCAATTTTGTTAAAGCAGCTTTATAAGACGTGATGTAAGATTTGTCACCATTAAAAAAGTGATAACCAAAGAAATAAATGAGTGTAAAATTCTTGAACTCAACATTCATTCTCCTGACCTGATTGCCAAGGTATATATATATATATACCTTGCCAGTTAGCTATTTTTCCTAATTCCCATCATATCTATTTATTCCGTTTGTTTACTTACATATTCATCATTAATTAATTTATAAAATTAATTATTAAAAAGAAGAAAAACCTGGCTGGTACAACATATAGGCCAAGAAACAAGAAAATGTGAAAAAACTTGAAAATATAAATTAATAAAAAAAAAGTTCAATACAGCTATGACAAAGAGAAGCTGAAAATATAACAAGAAAACATAAAGACGTATACTACTAAGTTAAGAAAATAAAATGAAGACAAATAAAGCATTATTAGAGATACTAAAAAATTAATTGAAAATCAGAAAAGGAACATTGAACTTACTGAAGTAGAAGAAAAGGTTGAGAAGATTATAGTGTGTGAAAAAAAAGAAAAAGTTTAAAGCATTTAGGAAGACAATAATAGATATGTAATGAATAAAGACCTTCCAAAATATGGAAAACATTTATTCCTGTGAAAGAAACCAGCAAATTGGACAGTGCATTAAAATATAATTTTTAAAACGTTGGAAATAGTTTCAAAGGGCCCATATATTCCAGATAAAATGATTTCAGAATAATGTATACTAAGCCACTTGCTTATGATTGAATTTTAATAAAAGTTCATTTTTAGCCATCCAGAAATAAGGAAACAAACCGTTTAGAGTCAGTAAAAGACAGAAACAAGTCACTTCTCCTCATGGACATTAAACATTAAAATCAACATTAAAAATCACAACAAAGTATAGCGAGCTAGGCAAAATTATCAATGAAGTGAAGTGTGAACTAAGCATATTAAACACCCCAAATTTTTGTTCCTTTTTAAAGGCAGTGGACAAACATTAGAAAACATTTAAGAATTTGAGGCAGCAGCACCTGTGAGTTCATTTTGAAAAACGTCAATTGCAAAATCACATATACACACAAACACATACATACACATAAATAAAATGCAAAACAAATCAGCTTCATTATTTTTCTATTGAAACTGACACAATTTCTAGCACAATTTTAGACTCCATTTAAGCTCTACTCTCTTTCTCCTCAATCTATCCCTAACCTCTTTTCTATTTTTTTTCTGTGAGAGGGTCTCATTCTGTTGCTTAATCAGAGCTCTCTGCTTCCTCAAATTCCTGCGCTCAAGTTATTCTTCTGCCTCAATCTCTCAAGTAGCTGCAACTACAGGCATACTCCACTATGCCCGACTACGTTTTTTGGTGTTTGTTTGTTTGTTTCTGTTTAGTAGAGATGGGGTCTTGCTATGTGGCCCAGGCTGGTCTCTAACTCTGGGCTCAAGCGATCTTCCAGGCTCAGGAGGCCGAATTAGAGACCAGCCTGGACAACATAGCAAGACCTCTCTGGACAACATAGCGAGACCTCATGTCTTCTAAACTCCTGCTGGGATTACAGGAGCGAGGTGGGATTACAACTCCTCCTGGCATTACAGGAGTGAGCCACCATGCCTGGCCTCTCTCACTGCTTGAATCCAGTGAGGACCCATCTGAATTTCCACAGATCTCTCTTGCTACAGAGTTATGGGAAAGCAAGTCATTATTACTGATATTTATCACAAGAAGTAAAAACAAGCGTATATTCAGGAAAGAGTAAGATGAAGATGCAGGTACCTCAGTTACAATGTCTGTAGCTGCAGAAAAATCAAACTGAGGGAATGGAGAAAAATGAAGCCAGGAAGCAGCAATTTCTAAACACATGTAAAAAGTCATAGTCATGGATGCGATCTCAGAAACTGGAACTGAACCAGTAGAGCTTGTTGCCATTGTTGGTTTTTTCCATCACATGACAAAGTTTTGGCTGAAGAATTATTTCGTTTTAACTCACCTGGATATTTTATGGGTTCATCTGATTGAAGAACTTTGACTGTTTTATTTGCATTTCTAGAGGTAAAATAAAGGTTACATTATTTTCTCCGAAGTGTTTTTTTCTTAGTTGAGGAAGTGTTATATCTGTAAAAGTAGGTGACTGACTTATCCCACAAAGCAATTTTGATATATATTGCACTATAGGGTGTCAGAGAAAAGTGTGGCCAGTTGGGTAGTTTTGCTCTCAGGAAAGTTTGCTAGAGAAAGCAAATTATAAATGAAGAGTACAATACAGATTGTGTTTATTGCATTAATAAACAAAGAATATGTCAAGGTCAGGTGATCATAGCTGTGTTAGGGACCAGACAGGAAGAAGTCATGTGAGGACATTTTCTAGAGACATAGAATGAAAGATGATATGTGGTGGTGATAGGGAAGGAAGGAATCAAAAACAGAAAGTAATACTAAAAAGCAGAAAATAGGCTGTAAAAGGACAAAAATCAGGAATTGATAAGTTAAAAATATTAAGTCATATAATAGCATCTTGGAATAAAATAAATGTCAGATGGTACATTTACAAAACTAGAATGAATTGTATGACTAAAATTCTAAGTGTGATAGAAAAGGAAAAATGATTTTGTAGAAATAAAGTTCCTTATATAATGTTTCTTTTTTTTTTTTTTTTTTGAGATGGAGTCTCACTTTGTCACCCAGGTTGGAGTGCAGTGGCGTGATCTTGGCTCACTGCAACCTCTGCCTCCCGGGTTCAAGCGATTCTCCTACCTCAGCCTCCTGAGTATCTGAGATTACAGGCGTGCACCACCACGCCCGGCTAATTTTTGTATTTTTAGTAGAGATGAGGTTTCACCATTTTGGTCAGGCTGGCCTCAAACTCCTGACCTCATGATACGCCCACCTCGGCCTCCCAAAGTGCTGGGATTACAGGCGTGAACTACTGCACTTGATGTAATGTTGCTTCTTAAGTAAAAAGGGACACTTGTATTAGAGCTAGCAGAATGGTTTTATAAAAAAATTATCTCTTTCAGGGAATTTATAACTTTGTTGTTAGCATAATTTGTGATGCTTAAGTAGTTTTGATTTTTTTTTTTTAAAGATTACATTTTAGAGTCAAAGTGACAGTAATCTAAGGAGTCTTTTGCTCATTGGAGTTTATAAGTGAAACTTTAAAACTTTTTTTTCCTGGCTTAAAATTCATTTAGAAGTTAATTTCACAAACTGTGGATAATTTAGTATTCAAAAATTGTACAATGCATTAAATAAAAGTATGCTGGTTACTATTAATTTAATTAAACCCACTTAATGATAAATATCTGCTATGCTGCAAAAGGATGTCTTAACTCTACTGGTGGTGACAGCAGGTTGTCTCAACTGGAAAATTATGTAATTAAAAGTAAAGGACCTTGGTAATTACTCATTAACATTCTTCATTGAACTTACAATTCACAGATTATGACTCTACAACAATCACTTATTTTTTAAGAATACATTATTTCTAGGCTTCAATATTATGAAAAGTTATCTTAAAATTTTTTTTACATACAGTGTGATTTTAATAATGTAAACAGAAATATGCTCAGAAAATGACTAGAAAGAAATGTATCAAAATGTGATTTCCTTCAATGGTAGATTCATGGATTTCTATTGTCTTCTTTTCTTTTTTTGTTTTATTATATTTTAAATTCTAGGGTACATGTGCACAACGTGCAGGTTTGTTACATATGTATACATGTGCCATGTTGGTTTCCTGCACCCATCAACTCATCATTTACATTAGGTATTTCTGTTTGTAGCTTGTTGAATTGCTTGTATAAACATATTGAAGGTCATTTTCTTTTTTAATTCTTTGGCATGCTTTATTCTTACTATTTTATAACTACAGAAGAATTTAAATGACATAGATATCTTAACAAGTAAATATAACTTTCTTTCCACATGTGCTAATTTATATTCAGAATTTTGACTATACTCTAAAAGCCGTAGTAAGCTATGTAAAAAATTTTAATTCAGTTTTAGCATCTTAGAAACATCTTTTATATGTGCCTGCATTTTTTATTTATTTTTATTTTAATCCCATTTTATAAATGTATAATTGACAAATGAAAATTGTATATATTTATGGTGTACAACGTTTTAAAATATGTATACATCATGAAATGATTAAATGAAGCTGATTAACATATCAACTCACATACTTATTTTTTGTAGTGAGATCATGTAAAATACACTCTTTTAGCAATTTTATATGCACATCATTAATTAAAACACCGTGCTGTACAGTAGATCTCCAGAATGTACTCCTCCTGTCTATCTGAAACTCCGTACTCTTTGACCAACATCTCACCACTTCCCCCACTCCTTACAGCTCCAGCAACTACCATCCTTCTCTCTGCTTTTATAAGTTCAATTCAGAAATAAGCAAGATCATGCAGTATTTGACTTTGCCTAGCCTAAAGTTCTCCAGGTTCATTATGTTGTGTCAAATGACAGGATTTCCTTTTTTTTTTTAAGCTGAATAGTATTCCATTGTTCATGTACCACATTTTTAAAATCCATTCATCCATCAATAGACACAAGTTAGTTTTGTATCTTGCCTATTATGAATAACATTGCAATGAAAATGGGAGAGCAGTTATCTTCTCGACATATTGATTTTATTTCCTTTGTGTCTATACTTAGAGGTAGAATTGATAGATTATAAATCCATTTAATAAAAAAGGAATTAAATTTTATGCTTTAGATTGAGGATTCACGCTAATAAATACTATTTTTCATGTTTAATTTCTTACTATCTATTTTATTTTTAGGAATTAACAGATGCACATAGTAAAAAAAAAATCAAATAGCCAAAAAATGTTATGATAAAAAGATATCCATCTCTAAATGTGCTCCCCAAGCCCATAATCACAAGTTACCAGTTTCTGTTCTGCTTGTTTGATTACAGGATGTAGCAATTGAAAATACTCATCTCTACCTTTTCTTTAGTACATCATGAAAATTGTTCCCCATCAGTACTTGCAGATCTGCCTCATTGTTCAAATTTTAAATAGTATTGTATTGTTGGAAAATACCATAATTTATATAACTAATTTCTAGAAAATGAATTTTAAGTTTTTTGAACTAAATTGGTACAGGTGATTTGGGTTAAGATATCTATGTCAAAAAATTTAGTTTGGGGTTACTTGGGTAAGTTCTTTAACATTTCACTGTAAGTTTCATAGAATACACAGGATCAAACTGAAGAAAATTTGCAAGCATTTTTTGTAAAATATGCATTTCAAACCATTTTTGTTTTCTCTAAAGTAAGAAATCTAATTATTTTGTTGACAATTACACATTCTGCCTCACCAACCTGAGCAGTTAAATTGAAATAACACAATTATAGCAGAGTTCAGAGAGATTATTTCTAGCCCACTGATGACTCTAGATGCATCTTACAGGAATTTAGGAAAATGCTAAAATTAGCAAAATAAACACACATTCCAATGTTAGTCTTGACTGATGTTTCTCTTCTAATCAAACATTTAAAAAATGATCAAAAGATTGCTTTATTCAGTTATTGTAAGGCAATTATATAACCAGTTCGATTCTAGGTGCATGGAAAGAAGTTAATTCATTACATACAATAGATGCATTGGTCAGAAAGGTGTAATTTTCACCAATAACTTTGAAAAAGAAATGACACTATGTGAGATTAACTATAATATACATTATGAATATATTGAAGGGAGATACCAAATGTTGAGCTTTTTTTTGAGTGGTATCTTTTGAGTATAATCAATTTTCATAAAAATAATATGGACAGAATGGACAGAATCTGAAAAAAAGAGAGCTAAAACAAGCCACCAAAATTTACCTAATATCCATATCCCACTGGATTTATTTTTAATCTAAATTTTACTAATGAGAAAATTGAGAGTCAGAGATATTTCCCCAGCATCACACTTTTTTTTTTTTTTTTTAAGCAAACAAAATCTGACTATTTGCCCAGGCTGGTTTCAAATTCCTGGACTCAAGCAATCCTCCTGCCTTAGTATCTCAAAGTGCTAGGATTACAGGCATGAGTTACTGTGCCTAACCTCCATCATGACAATAAGTGTCAAAGATTCAAATTAAAATCTGTCTCTGATATACCCAAAAGCTTTGAGGTCTCTTATAAAGATGAAACAGAAATCAAAAGGTAGAATAGGTAGCTAAAATGAGAGGAGCAAAGATTTCCATAGCCCATGTTCAACAAGTCAGTTTTCTTCTACTAGCTTAAAATTTTGAATTATATTTTATCACAAAGAAAGAATAAATTATTAAAAGCATCTCCATTGGAATGTAAATATTAACCTCAACAAATCATAATAGCATAATTTGATAGAATTAGTCAAAGAGTAACTACTGCTCTTTGATGAAAATCATGTTGCTTATCAAACTTCATTAGTGTGTGTACTCTGAAATACACTGCTGCTTATGTATGTAATATCTTTTCTTATTCTTTCTTTCAAGTCCTCTCAGTTTCATAAGCTTCCGATTATCATTTTATCTAACAAAATCTATGTAAGCTCATCAAAGTGTGCTCTCTCACACTTATAAAGCAGTATTTTGTTTCACCAATATTGTTTTTCCCCATAATATCAATTTAAAACTAAAGTAAAATCTAAAAATGTAACATGTGCCCAAGTTCTTGGTATCATGATTTTAATTTTACCAGGAAAAGTAATTGTCTTCTACTCTGCTTTATCTAAGCCTGGTCTAAAGTTTTGTTACTATTAGACTCCTCTACTCACCTAGATTATTTAGGTCAGTCGAATACAAATTGATGCTTCTTTTTTAGAATTTTTATTTTTATTTCAATTGTTTTTGTGGTACAGGTGGTTTGGGGTTACATAGGGAAGTTCTTTAGTGGTGATTTCTGAGATTTTGTGCACCCGTCATCTGAGCAGTGTGCACTGTACCCGGTATGCAGTGGTTTATCCCTCACCCCCAAAGTCCATTACGTAATTCTTATGCCTTTGTATATTCATCGCTAAGTTCTCAGTTTTAAGTGAGAACATGCAATATTTGGTTTTCCATTACTGAGTTATTTCACTTAGAATAATGACCTCCAGCTCCATCCAAGATGCTGCAAAAGACATGATTTCATTCCTTTCTATGGCTGAGTAGTATTCGATAGTGTATATATACCACATTTTCTTTAACCACTTGTTGGTTGATGAGCACTTAGGTTGGTTCCATATCTTTTCAACTGTGAATTGTTCTGCTACAAATATACATGTGCGTGTGTCTTTTTCATACAATTCCATTTCCTTTCAGTAGTTACCAAGTACTGGGATTGTTTCCTTTTTCTTAAAAGAAACTGTCAAAGGAATCAGATCACATTGAGCCAAACTGCCTTTCAGCTAATAAATCTGTTTTTATCTCTTGCTTTTAAACATTGTAATATTTTTTGCATAGGCTAAATATTTTTGCATGGTATTTCAGTTTTGCTTCATTAAAATAGGTGCATAAGAAAAGAAAAATCCAGAGATTTGTGATATATGTCTACATATAGAACTTATAGAAAGGGATGTGCATTCACAAATTGCCTGTATTATTAAACATAGGCATATTTTGTTCTTCACTACCCCAAATATTGCAGAGTTTCAAACTATTCATTAATATTTTGAAACTGAATTTAAATAATTTCTCTTTTTTTATTATACTTTAAGTTTTAGGGTAGATGTGCACAACGCACAGGTTAGTTACATATGTATACATGTGCCATGTTGGTGTGCTGCACCCATTAACTTGTCATTTAACATTAGGTATATCTCCTAATGCTATCCCTCCCCCCTCCCCCCACCCCACAACAGGCCCTGGTGTGTGATATTCCCCTTCCTGTGTCCATGTGTTCCCATTGTTCAGTTCCCACCTATGAGTGAGAATATGCGGTGTTTGGTTTTTTTGTCCTTGCGATAGTTTGCTGAGAATGATGATTTCCATAAAAAATGATGACTTCATGTCCTTTGTAGGGACATGGATGAAGCTGGAAATAATTTCTCTTTTAAATCTCTAATGGAAGAGAGCACATTGGATATTAGCATATGATTTTAATAAAAATGAATTCCAAGTTTCCATGACAATATCTTCAATACAAAGACAAGGAGAAACGTGCATACTTCATCATAATAAATTAAATCATGCATATAGTGTTTCAAAAAATTGCTATTATATGCCAGAAATCTCAATATCTTCTATATGGCAATAGCATAATCTTAAAAATAGCATGCCATAGAATAAGCTATGTTAAATTAGCAATCCATATAATTTTTAAATGAATCAGAATAACATTTAAATTGAAGTACATTTATAGCCACTCTTTCAAATTTCAAACTATTCAAAAAAATAGACACAAAACCAATTAACTCCTATTTAAAGAAGACATGTCCTAAAAATCACCAAAAGTAAGATGTTATTTGTTAGGAATAAAAATATAAATGTAAGACCCCAAACTATAACTGCCAGAAGGAATAGTGGAAACATTTCAGGACATTCATCTAGGCAGAGATTTTATGGTTAAGACGTCAAAAGCACAGGCCACAAAAACAACAATAGACAAATGCAAATGCAGCTAGATTAAACTACAAAGCTTCTGCACAGCAAAGAAAATATTCAACAGAAAGAAGGACAACCTACAGAATGGAATAAAACATTTGCAAACTATTCATCCAATGATGAAATAATATCTAAAATATACAGAGGACTCAACAGTAAAAACAAAAACAACAAAACAAAATGAATAATCCCAATAAAACTGGCAAAGAATATAAGTAGACATTTCTCAGTAGAAGAAATACAAATGGCCAGTAGGTTTATTAAAAAAAATCAACATCAGTAACCATCAGGAAAATGTAAATCAAAACCGCAATGAGTTATCATTTTACCGTAGTGTGAATGGCTATTGTGAAAAAGATGAAAAGTAACAAATACTAGTGAGGATGCAGAGGAAAGGGAACTCTTATACACTGTTGGAGAGAATATTGTGGAAAACAGTATGGAGTTTTCTCAAAATATTGAAATTAAAACTACCATACAATCCAGCAATCCAACTACTGGCTATTTATCCAAAAGAAAGGAAATTAGTATTACCCGTATCCCCATATTTCTTGCAGCACTACTCACAATAGCCAAGATATAGAATCAACCTAAGTTTCTATCAGTGGGTGAATGGATAAAGAAAATGTGGTATAAATACACACATAATAGAAGACCATTCAATTGTAAAATAGAATGAAATTCTGTTATTTACAGCAACATGGTTGAAACTGGAAGTCATTATGTTTCACATGTTCTCATTCATAGGTGAGAACTTAAAAAGGTGATCTCAAGGAGGTAGAAAGTACAAGAATCTTCACCAGAGACTGAGTGAGGGGAGAGTAGAGGGATTGGTTAATGGGTACAAATACACAGTTAAATAGAAAAAATAAGTTTTGTGTTCAATAATTCATTGTATATTTCAAAATAGGTGGGTGAGAAGGTCTGAAATTTTTCCAAAATACACAAAAAATAAACGTTTGAGACTATGAATATTCTAAATACCCTGATTTGATCCTTATACTTTGTATGTATGTATCATATCAACGTATCACATGTATCCCAGAAATGTATACAATTATTATATATCAATACATTTTTAAAAGATATAGCCAAATAAGTGGGGAGGAAAATGCATTACCAGATACAATTGTATTAAGAAATGAGAAATAATTGTTATAAAGGATTTAAGTATCCAAATTTAAAATATAGGAAGAAACAATGAAAAAAATTTCAATAAAACTTTCTAAAGATTAAAAAACACAAAATAAGCCAGATTAACTTTATAGAAATAATTCGCAATTTTTCTTTTTTCTCAGAAACAGTGAAAAGGACATTAGAATTATCCCTTACTTAAATGCATTGTACTATTATCATATGAAACTGTTTATTCAAGTGCTTTCTTTCTAAAGGAAATGAAGTATTGTATTTTGACAGCTTAATCTATTTCTCTTATGGTAATTTTCTGCTTAGATTTCCATGCTAATAAAATCAGTTCTTGGCATGTACGTTTATCTTTTAAAACAATCCCATATTAAATACATGTTTTCAGAACTATATGCAAAGCATTCCTGATTCTTTGAAATAGCTCTCTGACTAGTTATTTCTCCATTATTATTTCCTGTTTATGAATTTGTTTTTTCTCCCGTTTTTCTTGATATAATATAGTAGGTTGATTTATTTTACGTTTCTTTTGAATATCTTGTTTTTATATTTAACAGACCTACCTTTTTCTGTTTTAAAATTTATTGATTTAAATCATTATAAAATAATAATCTATGTCTTAGTTTATTCAATAATAAATTGTTAAAATTCACTGAGTGCCTACAGTTAAGCAATCACTGTTATGTTACCCTGCTAGGTAGGCACTCTTATTTTGTTATTCTCATAGCACATGAAGCTTAAGAAATTTAAGACTGCTTAAGAAATCAAGAAGCCTAAGAAATTTAAGAAAAATGTGCTATGCTACATGATAAGAATATAGCATAGGTAGGAATTTAGTACCTGACTAAAATCAGGAATCTAAGATTCCAAACCATTTATGGTCCATGCTCTTTGAGAAACTTTTTCAAGACTACTGAGCCAATTAGCCTAAAATTAGCTAAATAGAATTATTGAGAAAAATAAAAAGTCAACAATTAATCCTTTGTTGTTTGATTTTAGTTCGCTGAATTAATAAGCATGATTATATAGTAAATTATTCAATAATTCTGACAAAGACAGCCAGCAAACAAATTTAGTTGATTATTCAGAACCTTACTCCCTCAAGGATTATTTTTAAATATATTATCTTACAAACTTTTCAATCATATTTTCCAGAAATAAGAATTAGTATTTTTTTGTACATAAATATAGACTCTGAAGACCATAAATGTTACGACTTTCTTAAGTCTGAACTTAAAGCTTCCAAATCAGAATTTAGTACTTATTCTGCTTGTGTATAATATTTCTCCATGGCTGGTCAGAAAATTTTAAAGATAAAGATTATATAGAAACTGTCTATATTGTGTTACTGTTTCAAACAAAGTTTTGAGAGAGAAGAACAGAGAAAGAGTGACATAAGAAAAGAGAAAAAGCATCCTTTTATTTTATTTTATTTTATTTTATTTTATTTTATTTTATTTATTTTGAGACGGAGTCTCCCTCTGTCGCCAGGCTGGAGTGCAGTGGCGCGATCTCGGGTCACTGTAATCTCCGCCTCCCGGGTTCAAGTGATTCTCCTGCCTCAGCCTCTGGAGTAGCTGGGATTACAGGCGCGCGCCACCACACCCAGCTAATTTTTGTATTTTTAGTGGAGACCGGGTTTCATCATTTTGGCCAGGATGATCTCCATCTCCTGACCTCGTTACCCGCCCACCTTGGCCTCCCAAAGTACTAGGAATACAGGTGTGAGCCACCGCACCCCTCCGAGACCATCTTATTTTAAAAAATGAGTAATTTTTTTCCTGTACTTAAAATTTCACCCTCATTTATTTATTTATTTATTATAATTGACTGGTAAGTATATAAAATATTAACCTAGATCTAAAAATCAGCACTGTTTAAAAAGTAAGTATTCTGAAAGAAATGTAACCCCCAATTTATTTACCATGTTTCCATGCCTCTGTGCTTGTGTCTCATACCCATCCAACCCCACAGATAACCATTCTTATTTGTTTCAAGTAATGTCATCTTGCTTCTTCTTTCTATTGTGTTAGTTCACAATCTTTCTTAATTTGCTTTTTGTCACAGCAAATTATCAAGATGTACTCTGAAAATTAGATATCAGTTCATAGAAGTATTTATCATTATTTTTACATAGTTGACTATTGAATAATACATTATAGTCTATTCACCCTCCCCACATATGAACATATGTTGTTTCCCATTTTTGCGATTACAAACAGTGCTGCAGAAAATACACTTGACCGTGTGCGTTTTTATCTTATTGAAATTTATTCTCAGGATAAATTCCTAGAAGTGGAAATTGCTGGATCAATTGGGAGTTTTGTTAGATATGCAAATTCCCTTCCACGTTAGTTCTGTGAGTGCGCCTCTTCACCACAAGTATATGAGTGTCAGTATAATCACAGATGTACTGAGACAATATATTATTATTTTAGGTTTCATGTATTAAACATTTCACATATCTGATACATAGGCAATACATGGTGTTTTGTGTATTTTTAGACTTTTCTGGTTTCCATTTCCCTGCTGAGATTCCTCAGGTGTTCATGTATGCTGCCCACCTTTGCTTTTAAAAATGTTAAACATATTAATCTTAGTTTTTTACAGCCACTATTTGATAATTCAAAGATCTGGGTCATCTCTGAGTTGTTCAGTTGATTTCTTTGTTTCTATACTGTATGTATGTGTATCTATACCTATATATGTGTGTGTATGTGTGTTTCCCACTTTTTTGTTTGCCTTTTTTTTGGGGTGAGGGGATTGTTGAAAGCTGGATATCATGTACTGAACAATCAAGACCGAGACAAAAATATATATATTTGCCTAGAAATAAGCATTTTTCTGCTAGGATTTAGGTGAATATTTGACAGAGTTTAAGCCAGTCTAATCAAGAGTTGAGCTAGTTCAGGGATTTTGTTTTTACTGTGATTATCTTTAGTGCCAAACTGGCTCCAAACTCCTCTAGCACTATTTTGTGCCTAACTAAGGACTAGAGTGTCAGTGTAGTGCAGAAGAAGTGGTGAGATGGAGGGCATTTCCTGTTGTCTTAGTGTTATAGGTAGGCACTATGTCTCTTGATTTCAGTGCTAAGGATCTTGTAGTGATCCTGCTCCTGCCAGTAGTGGTGGAGAATTTCCAGTGATCTGGGCCCCGGATGTTTTCCTGCTCCTTCTTCAAGAAAAGAAAGCTTTTATGTGTTTTTGGCTTTGTTTCTTGTGTTTGTTTCCCTCACCCAGCTTCGGTAAAGGAATAAAATAATCTTGGTGGACTTTTATGCCTTTTTCACAGAAGCAGTTGCAACACACGCCATGACCTGCATGTTTTGCAGTCACCTGCCCTAACTTCAATCGTTTTAATGAGCATTTGGAGAGAAACCTATCAAGAACGTTAAGAGTGAATATGAACTCCCCCTTGTGTCCATGGTTTTCCAGGGCTCTAAGAACTCTTACTAGCCCACACCCAGTCTTTAGCAATTTACTGAAAATTTTAGCAGAAATGTGACTCCTTAATGGTGACAAAACCCCTATCTCTGGGTTCTCACCAAGATAAGTGAGTGTTTTGTGTCCCTTTTCTCTTTGGAGGCACCTGTCTTTAGATTTCAAGCTACTTGATGACTATAGAATCTCAGTTCTCAGCTTTATCACAGGTTCAAGAAAAATTATGATTTTGTAGACTTTTTCCTATCTTTGGGGTTGGATTGATGCATTTTAAGCAGACAGAATTTATCTCTTTTTTTAATAAGTAAAAAAAATTGGACATTTCTTTCTGTGTTTAGGAGTAATCTATCTCTAGAGATATATTTATGTAATATGTTTTATTATTTACATATTACAGTATATAATATAATACATATATCTTCTATTTTAGTATTGGATTTTGGTCCTTTCTCAATTTTAAAGAGTTCTCTAGCTATTAGGGATATTAATTGTATCTTTTATTTTATTTAGTGTTTATATTTTATTTTATTTCACCTTTATAATTATGTCTCCAACTGATTTATTTTGCCTAATAATTGGCAAAATTATTGGCTAATACCTCTAGCACCTTGCTGAATAGCAGTGAAGATAATGGATGTTCTTGCATTTAAGGGTAATGCTTCCGGTGTTTTCTCATCCACCATAATCTTGGTTTTATTTATTATCACAAGTAAATAGCCATCTGTGGCAGATAGAATTTTCCAACGATTGTACCCACCACATAATCTCTCTCAAGTGCTTTACTTACAATATGATATTAAAAATCCCTCCATCAAGTGGTGATATCTATGCCCATCTCATTGAATGTAGGTGTATTTGTGGTTGCCTTGAACAAAAGGGTATGACCAAAGTAGTACTGTGTGAACTCTGGGGCTAAATTTTAAAATATCTTGCAATTCTTTCTTATTTTCCTGAGACTATAAGGTAAAACTTAAACCTATGAATTAAAATAAAGATAGAACAATTGGCCAGGCGCGGTGGCTCACGCCTGTAATCCCAGCACTTTGGGAGGCCGAGGTGGGCGGATCACGCAGTCAGGAGATCGAGACCATCCTGGCTAACACGATGAAACCCCGTCTCTACTAAAAAAATACAAAAAATTAGCAGAGCGTGGTGGCGGGCGCCTGTAGTCCCAGCTACTCGGGAGGCTGAGGCAGGAGAATGGCGTGAACCTGGGAGGCGGAGCTTGCAGAGAGCCGAGATAGCGCCACTGTACTCCAGCCTGGGTGACAGAACAAGACTCTGTCTCAAACAAAAAAAAAGATAGAACAAATATGAATATATCTGCCCCAAATAACATACTAGCTACTTTTATAAAACAAAAACTGAGGGAGATGCCTGAAAACTAGCAATAACCATATTAAAAACAGAACGCTTTAACACATCACTCTTGCTATGAGACAGGCTAAATAGGCATGAAAAGATATAACAAAAAAAAATGGTGTAACAGTTATGATGATATATTTCAAACTTTATGCCCCGATAATGAAAAATGCAACTTCTCGTGTGAGTGCAAAACATCTGGAACAGTGAACTTATATTAGGTCACAAAGATAACATAGATGAATAGAAACATTGCAAACAACATTCTGATCACATTGTAATAAAATTAATTTTATATTTACAGAACAATTGAGCAGAAAGTACTGAGAGTTACTACATAACTCATTTCCTCCAGCCCATAGTTTCCCTTATTTTTTAAAATGTTTTACTGTTGTTATATATTTGATATAATTGATGAGCCAGTATTTAAATATTATTATTAACTAAAGTCCATAGTTTGTATAGGGCTCTCTGTGTTTTATACTCCATGGATTTCGACAAATGTGTACTCATATATTCATCATTGGAGTATGATATAGAATAGATTTACTGCCCTAAAAATCTATCTCCACCTATCCAACCCTCCCTCAGTCCTATCTGGCAATAACTGACCTTTTTACTGACTCTAAACTTTTGCTTTTTCTAAAATGTCATGTAGCCTATAGGAATTATACAGTAGAAATTCCTATATACTCATTATAATTTCTATTATTGTATTTATAGGAATTATACAGTATGTAGCTTTTGTAGACTGGCTGTTGTCTTCTTTCTTAAAAATATTTATTTAGTTTTGCACCCAGTTCGGATTGTATATTAAGCCTATGTTTTGCTTTCTAAGCAACCACCAAACTGTTTTCCGAATTGACTGTACCATTTTTTTTATTCCCATTAGCAGTGAATGAGAGTTTCTATTGTTCCATAATCTTGCCAGCATTTTGTGTTGTCAGGGTTTTGAATTTTAATCATTCTTAATGGATATGCAGTGGTATTTTGTTGCTTTTTTACCTCTAACTTTTTTATCATTTTTATTTCTCTGATGTATCTTCATCTACTTCTTCAATTTTGGCTTCTCCAAATCATTCTGTTTTAGGTACATCTCATACATTGCACAGAGTTGGGTTTTGCTTTGTAATTAAAATTGAAAAGATATATTTATTTATTTTAATAGATGAATTAAGTCTGTTCATATTTATTGATACAATTTCTAGATTACGTCTCAACTCTGTTAAAATATTTTATAATTATTATGAATATTACATATTAATTTACGTATATCTTATTTAAAATATTTTACTTGTTTAACCTTTTCAATTATTTTTTGTCTTGTAATGAGGTTTATAGTTTTGTCCCAGATATAAACTTATATTTTTAAAAATATATTAACCATTACTTTATAAAAAAAATTTATAATATGATGTGTCCAATTTTAATGGAATCCCTTAACTAAAAATATACTCTTTTCAAATCCCAACAGCTATTATTTACTAGCATTTTGGAATGAAAAATTAGAATTCTGAGACATTCTCAGGAATTTTAAAATCATGAAGTATTCTTTATTCTTGTAACATTTCATTTACATTTTTAATAAAAAATAAATGTATTTGCACATAATTTGTACATAATTGAGCACTGGGAAAGAATCAAACACTGATAACTGCTTATATCACTGAAAATGTTACTAGGTAGTATTCAAGTAATGTAACATTTAGATATCCTAGCAAAATGAGGAGGAGTCCACATGAACATGTAACAAAATTGTCTTAACTATTTCACATCCAAAAGTTTTAAATTTTGAAAGAATACTAATGGGATTTATATAAAGTATAATCTATATACACTTTTGTTAATATTCTTATTTACAAGAATGATTCACCATTAGGAGCAGACAGCATCACTTAAAAAATTGCAACCATAAAAGTAATTATTTGGCTGTAAGTGGTTAAAATTATTAAAATGTTTTATATATAAAATGCAAGTTTTTAATTTCCCTTTTCTAAATTTATATTTTATTTCAGAATTACAATAAAATTATAAAATATATTTTGGACAAAAATCTGAAAAAGGAGAAAAACAGCAGCTTAGTGACAAAATAGATTTAACTGTCATGAAAAAACATATTGCTTACAAATCCTTTTGATTTCCAATTTTTATAATCAAACAATTCAGTTTAGTACTTCAAATCAAGTTGTATGAGATCTTTTTTGTGAAGAATAAGTTAGAAAACAAATTAATTAGTAAAGTAAATTTACTTTCAAGGTAAATATACCATTGTGAATTCTGCTTATTATTTAACAAATTCTACATTTTACTTAATGATATTTTACATAGAATGCTCTATTTATACAGTGTATGTGTAATTATTTTGATGAAATTTTATATCACAATTTATCTGTAGTCAAAATAATGAGCCCCAACCGAAACCTCATATGTTATACAAAAGTTAACTCAAATTAGAATGTTTAAATATAAAATCGAAAGTACAAAACATTTAGGAAAAAATATTCTGAAAAGTCTTTGAGATCTAAGGATTACAAAAAAATTCTCAGACAAGACTCCAAGAGCACCATTCATAGAAGGAAAACAAATGAATAAATTGGACTTCATAAAAACTTAAAATGTTTAACTCATAGGGTGACCTGGGTGAATAATACACAGGACTTCTCCATTCTAGCTCAGCAACTTTTGTAAATGCATAACTATTTTAAAATAAAGGTTTTTAAATAAGCACAATCAGAAATGACAATGGTGACATTACTATAGATCCCACAGAAGTACAAAAGAGCCTCACAGATCATTATGAACACTTCTATATACACAAAATAAAAATTTAGGGGAAATTAAAAAACTGTGGAAACTACAACCTTCTAAGAATAAACCTGGAAAATACTAAATTCTTGAGCAGACTAATACCAAAATCTGTAAATACATCAGTTTAGCTTCCCAGTATATGAAGCAGCATGTAGAAGAGAAAGAATGGCCTGGAGGGACAAAGAAAGAGTGGAATCAATAAAGAAACTGTGAGCAATTCTGTGGCATTAAAACGAGTCTGGTGAGAAGAACCAAGATGGCCAAGTAGATGCAGCCAGGATGAGCATCTCCCACTGAGAGACAATATCATCAAGAATACTGGTACACTCCAACCAGATCTTCAAAGAGAAGGCATTGAGAGTAGACAGAGGGAGGATACAGACCATGGGCTGACTGGAGAGGAAGCTGGGAACCCTGCAAGGTACTTCCTAGCACCAGGACTGATTCCTGGCCTCCCGGGAGCTCCTGGATGGGGAGTGAGTGAAATAGGAGAGCATTGGCCCACAGTCTCCACAGACTTTTGAAACCCAAGCTGCAGGATACCCCACGATCACCACAAACATCTAAGCTGGAGGCAAGAGCTGCTTGGAAAGGTGGCAGTGATAGACCTCCAGCCTGAGTGAAGCTCATGGGAACAGCTGCAGTGGAGCACAGCCAAGAACACCTATCACCCAAGGCTTGCCGTGTTCCTCTAGATGGCTTTGGTCTTTGGTTGACTGTCAGACCTGGAAAGAGCACAGTTGTCTTGCACATGGGATGGGGCCAGTCTATGTGAGCACCCCTGTGTCTGCTGTCCTCTACTGGGATACCTGCCTGGTCATGGCCACTTGTAGCATAGCTTCAGACGTCCAGGCAGCATATTTCACAGTGGCCACCACCATAGCTCCTTTGCCAGCAAACACAACCATCAGATAGCTTCTGCAGACGAGTCCCCACCATCATGCACCTGCCCACAGGTTCCTGCCAACACACTCAACCGAAGCCTCTCACCACTGCTTTGCTGGAATGCACTTGCCACCACTCACCCTCTGCTTTGCTAGAACACATGCTTGCATGGATCTTGCTTCCACTGCCCCACCCCCAGTGGTACATGCACACATGAGAGTATACCCTGCTTCCACTGTCCCAACGAAGTGCTTCTGCTGGCACCTACCATCTGAGTGTTGTTGCCAGTGACCAGGAACACCTCAGACCCTCCAGTGCAGCAGGTGCTTAACTTACAGGGTCCAGAGAATCAAGCTGGGCCTGGCTCCACTGCCAGGGTGAGAACACACAGCCCAGGAGTGCTGAGCTGAGTCTTTACCTCCTAAAATCATCCAGTAATGGAGCCCATTGACTGTTCCCAACTTATACCGCAGTTAAATCCTAAAGGGCATCAAGTAAGATAAAAAACAAAAAGCCACATCAAAGGACAGAAACTTAAAAATAAAAGGGACATCAGCTCACACAGATGACAAAGAACCAGTGCAATAACTCTGGCAACTCAAAAAGCCAGAGTGTCTTCTTCCCAATGACTGCACTAGTTTACCAGGAATATTTCTTAACCAGGCTGAAAGGACTCCAATGACAAACATAATTCCAAATCTGGAAGGCAACAAAGATAATTGAGATTCAGGAGAAAGTTGAAACCTAATTCAAGAAATCTAAAGAATCCAATAAAGTGATACAAGAGCTGAAAGACAAAAATAGCCATTTTGAGAAAGACTCAAACTGATCTGATACAGCTGAAAAACTGATTACAAGAATTTTATAGAAGAATCAATAATTAACATGAGAATACACCAAGATGAGAAAAGGATCTTAGATCAAAGGACAGTTCTCCAAATCACACGTCAGACAAAAAAAGTAGAAAGAAGAATGAAAAAAACTTTTGAAAATAATAGGATTATAGAAAGAAACAAAATGTACAACTCACTAGCATTACTGCAGAGAGGAAGGGAGAGCAAGCAACTTGGAAAACATATTTGAGGATATTGTCCAAGAAAATTTCCCCCTCACTGAAGAGGACAACATTCAAACTCATGAAATTCAGAGAACCACTGTGAGATACCATGCAAGATGACCATCCCTAGACCCACAGCCATCCTATCTCTAAGATAAATGCAAAAGAAAAAAATCTTAAAGGCAACTAGACAGAAGGTGCAGGTCACCTACAAGAGAACCCCATCATGACCAAGTGAGATTATTCCCAGGGATGCAAGGATGGTTCAATATATGAAAATCAATCAGTATGATACACCATACCAATAAAATGAAAATGAAAACCCTAAGGTAATTTTAATTGATGCTGAAAAAGCATTTGAAAAAATTCAACATCCCTTTATGATAAAAACCCTAAAAAAAACCTGGGTCTGTAAGGAAAATACCTCAACACAATAAAAGCCACATAACTAGTATGATACAGAATCGGGGAAAACCGAAATCCTTTCTCCTCTAAGATCTGGAACACAAGGATGCCCACTCACACCACTGTTATCAAACATAGTAATAGAGGTCCTAGATAGAGCAATTAAACAAAAGAAATAAATAAAGGACATCTAAATTGGAAAGGAAGACGTTAAATTATCCTTGTTTGTGACGACATGATCTTATATTTTTAAAAATCTAATGAGTTCACAAAAAACTATTAGAAATAATAAAAAAATTAGTAAAGTTGCAGGATACAAGGTCAACATACAAAAGTCAATAGCATTTCTTTATGCCAACAGTGAATAATATGAAATCAAAAACAAGAAAATAATCTAATTTACAATAGCTAAGTATAAAATAAAATGCACATGAATTAACTGAACCAAAGAAGTTAACAGTCTCTACAATGAAAACTATAAGACATGGACTAAATAAATTAAAGAGAAATCCAAAAATGTAAAAAAAAAAAAAATACGAGCATGGATTGAAAGAATCAATATTGTTAAAAATGTCCTTAGTATCCAAAGCAATTTACAGGTTTAATGCAATTCCTATCAAAATACCAATGACAGTCTTCACAAAAATAGAAAAAAAATCTAACATTTATATGGAACAACAAAAGACCCAGAATTGTGAAAGCTCTTCTGAGAAAAAAGAACAAAACTGAAGGAATCACATTTACGGTATAACTTCAAGTTATACTACAGAGCTGTAACAAACAAATGAATGGTACTAGCATAAAAACTGACACTTTTACTCATGGAACAGAATAAAGAACCCAGAAACAAATCCACACATCTACAACAAACTCATCTTTTACAAAGATACCAAGAACATACATTGAAGAAAGAACAGTCTCTTCATTAAATGGTGTGGGAAAAACTGGATATTCATATGCAAAAGAATGAAACTAAAACTCTATCTTTCACCCTGTAAAAAACAATCTAATCAAAATGGATTAAAGACTTAAATATAAGACCTCAAGTTATGAAATGACTGAAAAATGATATTGGTGAAACTCTCCAGGACAAAATCTTTGTTCTGGGCAAAGATTTCTTGAGGAATACCC
The DNA here is from genome assembly GCF_029281585.2 of Gorilla gorilla gorilla. Taxonomy (NCBI): domain Eukaryota; kingdom Metazoa; phylum Chordata; class Mammalia; order Primates; family Hominidae; genus Gorilla; species Gorilla gorilla. Next base: position 177,917,980 of record NC_086017.1, read on the forward strand.
TACAAGAACTGGCAAAAAGCAAAAGGCAGGCAACCAAATCAAAAATGAACAAATGAGATCAAAGCAAGTTAAAAATCTTCCACACTGCAAAAGAAACAATCAACAAAGTGAAAAGACAACCAACAGAATAAGAGAAAATATTTTCAAACTATCATTCTGACAAGGAATTCATAACTAAAATACATGTTTACTGTGAAAAAGAGAAGCTCAAACAACTCTACAGAAAAAAATCAAATAATCTGTTTAAAAAATGGGCAAAAGATCTGAATAGACATGTCTTAAAATAAGACATAGAAATTGTAAACAGATACATAAAGGGTGTAAACAGATACATAAACAGATACATAAACATCACTGATCATCAGATAAATGCAAATTAAAACTACAGTGAGATACAATCTCACCCCAGTTAAAATGGCTTTCATCCAAAAGACAGGCAATAATGAATCTGGCAAGAATGTGGAGAAAAAGGAAACATAGTATACTGTTGGTGGGAGTGTAAATTGATACAATCACTATGGAGAACAGTTTGGAGGTTCCTCGAATATAAAAATAAAACTATTATATGATCCAGAAATCCAATGCTTATTATATAACCAAAAAGAAGTGAATCAGTGAAGAGATATCTGCACTTCCATGTTTATTGCAGCACTATTCCAAAAAGTCAAGCTTTGAAAGCATTCTAGATGTCCGTCAACAGATGAATGGACAAAAAAAAATGTAGTATATATACACAATGGAGTACGATTCAGTCATTAAAAAATGAGACCCTGCAAAACATGGATGGAATTAGAGGTCATTATGTTAAGTGAAATAAGCCAGACACAGAAAGCAAACTTTGCATGTTTTCTCTTATTTATAGCAGCTAAAAATTAAAACAATTGAATTTACAGAGATAGAGAATAATAGTTACCAGAGGATGGGAAGGATAGCTGGGGAGCAGCTGAAGTGGAGATAATTAGTAGGTACCAAAATATATTAATAGCTTGATAGAATGAATAAAATCTAGTATTTGATAGCACAATAGGATGACTACAGTTAATAATGTATTGTACATTTCACAATAGGGTGACTATAGTTAATAATAATTTATTGTACATTTCAAAATAACTAAAAGGTAAAGTTGTATTGTTCGTAACACAAACAAAGGATAAATGCTTGAGGTGATATTTTGATACACAATGGGGTATGAAGATTCTTTATTTATCCTGATGTGATTACTATGCATTGTATGCCTGTATCAAAATATCTCATGTACCCCATAAATATTTATACCTACAATGTACCCATAAAAATTAAAAACTAAAAATAAAAACTCCAGCCACATTATAAGTATTTTTATTTATCACAACTTATTTGCAAATGTGTTGTATTTCCAACGTGTTGATGAAATCTGAGTGAAAAGAAAGAAAAAGTTAATAGCACAATTGTTTTTAAAAAGCAGATAAAGTAATTTAAAATACTATATAAATGATTAAGAATATACTCATCTAAGCATCTAGTATATTTAATTGTGGCAGAACATTTACTGAATTTATATGTGGCTTAAAGAACTAGAAATGTCCGTATAACATAGTTTTAAGTGTAACATATTGACAAGAATCAAAGGGATAAAAAAAACAAAAAACAAAAACCCAATTACCTAGTCAGATTATATTGTGTTTACAGAACTCCATTGGGTATTATCAGTAGTATCTGTCAGGAGACAATAAGAGGTAAGAACATGTTTGCTATCATGCATGAGTTTCCTGGTTAAGTCAACAAAGATAAGTAGCACAACACCAACAAAAAACAAAAAACAAAAAAAAAAAAGAAGAAATAAGATGATGTGAAATGCAACTAAATGTTACTGTTAGTAACATTTACTTTGTCAATTGTATTACTGTCTCTGACTGCTTATCAAGAATTGGTAAAATCATAGAACTATAAGCTAGGTTCATGCTTTTTAATGTCGTAAGTCTAGAGGGTTCAGAGATAAAAGTCTTCCTGGTCCTTTTCAATGTGATAGAGAGATTCAGTCAGGAGAGAAAGATGTGGCTGGAGAACATTACCATCACTCATACTGGACAAATGTTCCACTAAACCGAGCACTCTCTTATCTGTCTTTTGGAAGATTACAATATAGTAAAAAAGATAAATATTTACATAAATGATTATTTTCAAGGTATGATGTGAAGTTCAAATAAAATATGATTTCCAAAAACATAAGATTAAATCCAACTGCAGAAAAGTCTTCATATTTAAGCTAGTTGTTTAAAAATGACTAATAAATGGGAGAATTTTTTTGATATAGAAAATAAATCATAATAAAATACATCAAGCTAAAGAATCCCATGGCAATATTTAGAGAATAGTGAATTATAGAGTGTGGAAAGTTTCGAGAAATGAGTAAGGAAATGTGGCTTAAGTTTCATAGTGGATATCAAAGGGCTATATGTGGGAGATTTTTGAAACAGAAGAGTGATATAAATTAATATGTACTTTACTTTTTATTTTGAATACTTTATTATTTTTGTGGGTACATAGTGGGTATATATATTTACATGGGGTACATTAGAAATATATACATGGGGTACATGAGATGTTTTGATACAGGCATGCAATGTGAAATAAGCACATCATGGAGAATGGGGTATCCATTCCCGCAAGCATTTATCCTTTGAGTTACAAGTAATCCAGTTTTATTCCTTAAGTTATTTTAAAATATACAATCATCATTGACGATAGTCACCCTATGGTGCTATGAAAGAGCAGGGGTATTATATATTTTAGATAAAAATGTTTTTGTTAGGATAAAAGATAGATGAAAGGGGCTCGGAAGAGGAGACAGCCGTTGTCCAGGGCCTGCGGTTCACCGCCTCAGTGAAGGAAGGGCTCCACCGCAACCACCAGGCTTGTTGCTTTCCTGGGCGCCAGTCCCCAGCGAGCTGCACGCCAAGCCAGCAGCACAGCACCGATTCTTCTCTGGCTCTTGGGTGCTGCTCTGAGCAGCGTCACCCTTTCAGCCTCACCAGAAAGCTGGCAGGCACCATGTGGAAAAATTTAAACAAGGAAAAACTGGTAGAGGTGCCGAATGAGGAAAAGGAGTGTGTGGTGGAAGAAGTTCTCCACTGTTGTGTGGTGAAGGGTAAAGTGGAATAGCCGCTAAAGTGGAAGGGTTTCTCAGATGAGGACGACAAACACAGGGGGAGCCAGATGAGAACCTCATTGCTGAGTTTCTGCAGTCACAGAAAACAGCACGAGACAGATGAGTCAGAGGGAGGCAAGAACAAAGCTGTTTCTGATTCTGAAGGTAAGGGAGAGGAGGTCAAACCTAAGAAGAAGAAGTCGTCAGAAAAGCCAAGAGAGGCTTTGCCCTGGGTTTTGAGTCACAGAGAATTATTGGAGCTACCGACTCCAGTGGAGAGAGAGCCCATGTTCCTGATGAAATGGAAAGCCTCTAATGAGGCTGACCTGGCTTCTGCCAAGGAAGCCAATGTCAAGTGCTCACAGATTGACATATCCTTATGTGAGGAAAGGCCAGTGTGGTATTTCTACCCCTCAGACGATGATAACAAGGATGATGACAAGAATTAATTCTTCTGAGTACCAGCTTCTGTGACATCTGACCGTGGGTTTCAAGAGGGAAGGGCAAGAGTTCTACTTGTCTTGACACCATAGAAGTGGCTTGAGACGATGTCCTTTGAAGAGCAAGTAGAGTTTTCTGTGTCCTGCAGCAACCCAAGTGCTTTAACGTCCTTCGGAGCTATATAGTGTGCACATATGGAAGGGGAAGGGAATAAATGTTTCAAGGCAACCGGTTTTGCACTTTGCTGAGAAAAAACAAAGGGTCTTCAATGACGAACAAAATCTGCAGATTTGGATGTGTGGGAGAGCAAAAAAGATACTGTAGATCTTCAAAGAGCTTCTCTACAATCCACAGTCCTCTTCCCAGTAGTGTTAACTATGCATTTTTTACAGCATAGCATGTGTGTAGTTTTGGGCTATTACTGTGGGTGGGAGGGATGTGGAGGGAGGAAGGGAGATGGACAGGTTCTTTTGGGTTAAAATTTGGGGCCTGATTCAGGAAATGATAAAACAGTGGAAAGAACAGGTAACTAACTACTTGCTTCTATGCTCCCAATATTTTACCTTTTCAAAAAATGTCATTGACACCATAAATGAGGACTATAATAGACTGTTTAGATGTTGTAAATACCTGAAATCTATAAGCGAAGGTGTTCCCTGCCTGAGCTTAATGCTCTTCTCCACAAAGACCATTTCATAAGTTCCAAAGCTGCCATTTTGAAGATGGTAACTGACTGAGGGGAAAGTCTTTTCTTGGAGAGTATAAACAGGCATATCATTCTGTATCGGAGGTGTTAATTCTTGAAATTAGACAAGATGACCCTTGATTTTTTAATTATGAAGTTACAAATATCAGCTTGTTCATAGAATGCACTGGCTGAGATATTTGGGGAGGGGAAGAAGGTGGCATAGTAGATGGAAGAGTAGGAAAAGGAAAAGACCCACATTGTTAGAATTCTTGAAGTGTCTCTGTTTTTTTTTGAGTTTCCAACTCTGAAACCATTGGTGGAAGGGGTCAGCCACAGACAGCACAATTTTCATTAAATCTACTCAAAGGTTGAATAATTTCAAAAGTTCTGTCCTCAAGAGAAGTTTAAACTTTCATACTGGGTTACCGGTTCACTTTAAAACACACACAAACACACACACACACACACACACACCCAACAGAAAAACATTTTTTAAAAATATTCTAAGAATTAACTGATACCTAAAGTGCTCTGTCTTGAATCATGAGAACAACAAGCTCTTGACATTGTCTAGACCTGAATCTAGTACTACATCGTGAAATCTTTTTAGTCATTTGTTAGGTTTCTGTGAAAACCTTGTTTTATTGTAAACTTCATACCATGGATGCTGTCAGTTTTTAGCTTAATAAAATCAGTTCTTTAATCTCCAAATACACAAACAATAAAGATAGACTGAAGGAAAAGGTACTGAAGTGAAGAACACAAATTAAAAGGTGGTTATACCAGTAGGCCAGATTTTAGGAAGCAAAAGCAGTGAAGAAAACAGGGGAAATGCATCAGACAGATATGGAATCCTTCCATGACAAGCTTAATATGAGACAGGATGCAATTGAGAGGACAGGCTAAATACATGGCTCTATGCTTTCGAGGTAGCAGCTATAGCTATGAAAAGAGATGAACTCTGACAGATATAATAAACATGTATAAGGCTATAAGCTTTAGTACTAAATATTGGGAGGAAGGACAAAGAAAGAGGAGGAAAACTATTTACAAGGAAGCAGTAAGAGAAAGAAGATCATAATAAGAGTCAATAAATATTTGCTAAGCTTACTTGGCGTTATCCATTGCAGTTTTTTACTGAAAACATCAGTGAATGCTTTATTGTTCCCGCCCCCAAGAAGCCCGTGTTTTCTTTGTGACAATGACATTAAAATTATAGTAAACATGATGTATGTTAAAATAGAAAAGTTAGTAAAGTTTCCATGCAATAAAGAAGCTATTTGTACCTGTGCTGAGGTTAAGAAGTTAAAAAATTTTAGAAGGAAGTTGATATCTTATCAAATCTGTTTGAAAGTTCTCTAATTTTATAACAGTTAGATTTTGTGCTCATTAAAGCATCAAGTACTTAAACTCTAATTAACTAATTTCCAGAGTTCTGAATAATGCAGTGACCACCCACCCACCCACCCACCCCCACACACAAACACATTTGTACGTAAAAAGTACTAGTTTGGCTTATATTCTATACTAATTGAAAATAATTAGAAGAAGGACAACCATGTCCGTATATTCTAGAGGCAATTACATCCTAGAAATTTATAGGCCAAATTCAGCCTCAGCTTATTTATACACACTCATTAAAGCATTCATGTATTAACCGTGGCAAGTAGATGAACTTGAATGAAAACTAATGAACCAGACAAGAACTACTGGCCCAAATGAGATAAAATATTTCTTGCTTCCATGTTGCTTACAAGCAAAAGCAAATCGCTTAATGCCTTGGAAATCCCTCTCCATCCAAAAATCAATTTGCCATAGCTTCTGATAACATATTTTTATGCAACCAAACTAAAAATGATTAAATTCATTTTATAAAATATTTTCTTGGCTCTCATATTTAGCATAATATTCAACTTCACATGCATGGAAAAATAAGTATCTGAAAATATCTAAATTCTAAATGGCACTTATATTGAATTCCACTTAGCAAAGAAATTATTTTTCTCCTCAAATATCCTCATTCTAATTTAATTTTTTTCACTTGTCACAAAATGTATAAGTATCTGAGAAATAACCTTAAACAAAATATTCAGTTTGCCACCTCAGTCCTTAGAAAGTAGGTCTTGATTCAATTCTGAATATCGGAAATGCATAAAAATGATGCCAGATTATCTGTTTAGTTCTAGAAAATATAAGGTGTCATGAAGTAAAGATGGATGGAACTAACTAACTTCCAAGGCCTGATTTTTTTTTCAATATTTACATCCTTTAATAGACAAATAAAAAAAAAGCATCCAGCTTCAGCTATGACATTTGGAGCTGTTCAAGCCCACAACCTCTGAGTTCCACATGTTCCCTGATCCGAAGCATTGAAATGAGAGAGTGCAACAAAGGGAATCCTAAGGAATGAAAGCTCCAATACTCCTCATTTCCACCTTCCACCATGCCAACCTTGAAGTAGAGATGATGAGGTTTAGGAATAATCATATTTACTTGTATCTGGGGGCATATACAAGTCATAAAGCTTACCACCTCTACCCACAGGAAGAAAAAAATGTTATTTAAGAACATATAGATGCCTCCATCACTTGGCATGTGATCTTTAGTATGTCACACAGTGACCTAAAACATTCATTCACATACTGAATATTATTCAGGCCTTGGAGAATACTTCTCCACATCTCCTGCCTTCTGTTCTCAAAAAAACATGCACCAGCATCCAGATGCTCTGAAAGTCTGTGGCTTTTGAATCTGCTGCCATCAATGACTGACTCAGATAATGTGAACTGAATAGTGGATTTGAACATAATACTGAAGTAGTAGAAAAGGCAAGTTAGCTTCACAAATCCCTCCTCTCAGAATAAATACAGTAGATTCTTGCAGAAAATTGAAAGGTTTCTTAGTGACATCATATGTCATTTTTTTCCCTTTACTTTTCCTTTTTTCTTTAAAATCTAATTTTGTGGCTCATCTTCAATAATTTGACAAAATAAGTTTACATATTTTTGTATTTTATTATTATGAAGATATACTTGTAAACTTGGAAATGAAGAGATAATTTAAGAATTGACTGCTTTGATTCATAACTTGTGAATACTTAGGCATAGTATGTGGGCCTCCATTGTCACTCTAATCAATGCCCTTTATCAGACCAGATCCAGTATCAGTTCTCAACTTCCTCTTATATAATATCTGCCGCATTTAACACAACTGGTCATTTACTCTTTCTCAAATGCTACCCTTATTGGATGGACATCAGGACTGCCTTCCCTCAATGTATTCACTCTCTGGCCTCATGTGTTCAGTCTCCTTTGGTTGTCAAGGCTTAACCTCTAAATCATTTCAACTCTAGTTTCTTTGACTGTAAATATCAAATACTGATGACATCCACATTTATAGCTGGAGCTCTAATACCTCCCCTGAACTTAGACACTGATCTCTCATCTTTTCTTCTATGTGTAATAGACATCACAAGTCTAAAATGTTCAAAACCACACTCTTGTGTTCCATCCCCTAAACCTGTCCTTCCTACAGTCTTCCCCATTTCATTAAATGTCAACTCCATTCTACTCCAATGTCAAGGTCCATAACCTTGATATCTCTTTTCTTTAATGACCTTCATAGATATAGCTATGAAAAATATCCAGAATCAAAACAATTCTCACCATATCCACTGCTAGGTCTACTCCAGCTACAATCATCCCTCATCTGAAATAGTCCCCTAATTAGTTTCCCTGCATCAATCTCTATCTACCTGTGGTCTATTTTTTACATAGCAATCCTGCAATACCTTGAAATGAAAGTCTGACCATATTACTCTGCTCAAAACTATACAGTGCCTTTCATGCATTTTGGCATTAAAGTATTTTTCAGATAACAAACGTGCATTTTCCTGATCAATTTTTTATATACCAATGGCATGCTTCTGATTTATATTGTACTAAAATTATTTTCATCAGTTAGTATTTTTCTACTAATATTTCAAAGTAAATATTTATATGTTAATTAATTAAGTCTTATAAAATGTTTGATATATAATACATATAAACAAAATGATAAACAAACAGCTTTAAATTACCCTCAATTTTATGAATTGGAAAAATTGTCAATACTATTGCATGTATCTATGTAGTTTTCTTTCATCTTACCCCGTTAATTGTTGTGTGTTGTTCATCATTCTGTTTACTTTTTTTGGTTTAGCTTGGTTACATATGTAGTTATCAAATAAACTATTTTTGTTTTTATAGATACTTATAAAAATACTACCATACCCTGTGTCATCTCCTGGAACTTGCTTATTTTACTATCCACTGATTCTAAGATCTATGTATGTTGCTGCATTGACATCTAGCTCGTACATTTTCACTTCTACATAATAATCCAACATTATAATGGATTTCGTTGTCAATGAATATTTTAGGTTTTTTCAGATTTTTGCAACTGTAAACAGTGCTGATAAGAAATGGTGTGCATGCATTCTAACATGCATTTGCAAGTTTCTTTGTGGAGTACACCTATTAACAGAATTGGTGGCTTATACAGTATATAAATGTTCAACTTCAAAGTAAAGCATTACATTGCCTTCCAAAGTGATTGAGACATTTGCACTCTCAGCAGCACTGAATAGGTATCATGTTTATCCACATATTCACTATTCATATTAAATTTGAGCTGGTTGTGGTGGCGTGCATCTGTAATCCCAGCTACTCGCTACTTGGGAGCCTGAGGCAGGGAAATCACTTGAACCCAGGAGGCAGTGAGCCAAGATCTAGCCACTGCACTTCCAGCCTGGGCAACAGTGTGAGACTCCAGCTAAAAAAACAAAAAACAACAAAAAAAAACCCAGTGATTTCTACACCAGGCGCGGTGGCTCACGCCTGTAACCCCAGCACTTTGGGAGGCTGAGGAGGGCAGATGACATGAGGTCGGGAGACCGAGACCATACTGGCTAACATGGTGAAACCCCATCTCTACTAAAAATACAAAAAATTAGCCAGGCATGGTGGTACGTGCCTGTAATCCCAGCTACTCGGGAGACTGAGGCAGGAGAATCGCTTGAACCCAGGAGATGGAGATTGCAGTGAGCCGAGATCATGCCATTGCACTCCAGCCTGGGCAACAAGAGTGAAACTCCATCTCAAAAATAAATAAATAAATAAATAAATAAATAAATAAATAAATAAATAAATAAATTTGACCATTTCATTATACCCTTTAAAATAAAATGAGGGAAGACAGTATAAAAATCCTCCCCAGCCACTAACACAGCCACTAACACACCTACAATGTCCTAGGTGATCTATTCCTAGGCTGTCTCTGGCTTCATCTCCTACTCTGCTATCCTTGCTTTCTTCTCTCCAGCATAATGCAAAATCAAGGCACTGAACTTGCAGGTACCTGGAATACTACCACTATCCCTCTCTCCTTCCACTACTACATGCTACACTGTCTATTCTCTTCTCTACATGGCGCCAAATGACTTCTCAAACAGTAAGACTTTCCTGACTCTACAAATTCAAATAACCCCCAGTACCATCATTGCTTTCTTTGTTCTCCTCTCTCCTTAAATATTTGCGTGGCTCTTACCAACTGATATATTATATATTATTATTTTATGTATTTCTGATATGTCCTCTTCACATTACAAGATAACTTATAGGATGGCATGGATGTTGACTCCTTCCTTCACCACTATACTATTAATAACTAGATAACTGCCTGTCCATAGTCTTTTCTCAACAAAAAATTATGTAATGAATGAATGGTGATAAATTATGACCAAAAGATCCACTTAATAAAAAGTTCAAACTATTAAACCTATTGTGCTATGAGATTGGAACTGAACTGAAGGCTTTAGTATGTAAAGTGTGTTCATTCTCCAATAAACATAAAACTTCTTCTTAGAAAGGCTAAATATTCTAAATATTTTAATGAGAGTTACCATAAAACTTATTTAATAAAATATGTTTAAAAGTGACCATGTAAATATTCAAAAATATGTACAATTGAACTTAATAAAATTTGAATAATTTTTCCAATTTATTTGTATTCAAGGACATGAGATTAATTTTAATTTGCCTAATGATAATGCGACTACATTTATGTATAGAAATTATAGTTTACAACCCTTAGTAGTATGTGAGTTGTATTATATTTAATGTATAGCAACTATATTTTTGAAATTATAACATAATTAAGTTCTTACAAAAGATTTTCAAGTACCATGCAATTTAATGTCAGAAGCTAAAAGTATTTCTAAATAACATTTTCAACCACTGTTTTATGTTGAACACATTTTTGCTTGAATTACTTTGTATGTGTTTTACTGAGGCACCTGAGGCTATTTTAAAAAAGGAGAATTTGGTACTGTGGCAATGGAACCAGACCTGTTTTGCAACTTTTAATCTTGCACCTTTCCTTAAATTTTTTGAGCTTTAACACTCTTTTTTTTGAAAGGGATTTAGTAATTAATGGTCACTCAACTTAGTTCACAGTTCCTTATAATAAAAAGGGGATGGATCATCTATTCAAAAGTGTTTTACAAAAGATAAATAGCAATCAAATATTAGTTTATTTTATTCCTCATCACCTAGAGTATTCATTTAACATTCTTGTATTTGTTCACTCTCCAAACTTTGAGTACCTACCATATGTGATCTACTTTGCACCAAGATGAATAAAACATAGTTTAACTCAAAGAGCTTCACTCATTTTCTTTTTGTTGGGAATATCTTGATTGCAGATTTTTTTTCTTTCCCCACGTATAAACTCCTCATCACAAATGTTTAACTGATTCTATTTGTTACTTACATGATACAAAAAATGTCCTCAGTACCCATGACCTTACATAAAATAAATTGTGTTAATCATAAACTCATAGTGAGAGTAATATTCTGCCTTATCCTAATAATTTATCTCAAAGCTTTGTCTAAACAGGCTAAAATATCTGGCTCTGTGGTTTCCACCTTTGGTCTCTTAACTTTTAGCACTAAGTCCATTGGGGTCCATTTATTTTTCATTAAAAAATGAGTATGTTCTACCACAAAATTTGCAGAAAAAAGCAGTTTAGATTTCTTGTGCCTTTTTAAATATAGAATATGTATTAACGATATAGAACTAAATATGAAACTATAACAATTGAAATTAATTCTGAAAAAATATTGAGTCTCCAAAAATATAATAAAACTGTGTTTAATTAGATACTAAAAATGAACACAATTGTTTCAGACTGGTGACTGAATGGTAGAGAGCACAAACTAGAGAAGTTGAATTTTTTTTTTCAGGGCTTTGTGTATGAGTTTAGTGTGTTTGGTTCAGAAGAAAATAATGTGAAATGCTATTTATAAGAATGTGCATATATGAGATGATCTCAACGCCAGGCAATAGAAGCAAGAAATTGGCCAGGCATGGTGACTCACTTCTGTAATCCCAGTACTTTGGGAACCTAAGGTGGGCGGATGACTTGAGGTCAGGAGTTGGAGACTAGCCTGGCCAACATGGTGAAACCCCGTCTCTAATAAAACACAAAAATTAGCCGGTGTGATGGCTTACCCCTGTAATCCCAGCTATTCGGGAGGCTGAGGGAGGAGAATCTCCTGAACCTGGGAGGTGGAGGTTGCAGTGAGCAGAGGTCATGCCACTGCTCTCCAGCCTGAACAACAGAGCGAGACTCCCTCTCAAAAACAAAAATAAAAAAGCAAGAAACTAGAATATGCAAAACAAAAGGAAATGTGTTCAGACTGACTAGGACAAAATTAAGTGGAGAATAAGTATGGTTAATACCACTGTGACTATTTTGTTGAAAGATCCTAGGATCTCTTTTTCTGAAGATGTGCTCTGACAGTGCGGTATATTCCATAAGATCTTTATCCCACACTCCTCACCTAAAAGAATAAATCCTAGCTTTAGAAAACGCTTTTCTTTCAATCAGTATATTGAAAATTCGCAAAGCATCTGGACCTCTGTAGTTGATAAGCATGTATAGAGTGTTTGTAACATCAAAAACATTGTACGCTATCAGAGAGAAAAATAGATAAATGAAGAGCCATGTTTGAAGATAAGATGAAGAACTTAAAAGATGTCTCAGAGTTTCCAAAATTTTGACATAGTTAACTCAATGTAAATTATCAGTACATGAAATTATATTAATTAGGGTGGAAATAACACTTTATATTACTATGTCCGAACATGTTCTTAGTGTAACTGGGCAAAAACGCTGGCAGAAACCTATAATTACATGTAAATACTATGACTTGTTTTCCTAAGGCCAAACTGCATGCAATGAGCTGAGTTGAGAAAGAAACCCAGGTCTCCTAATTTACATAGTTTATCAGAGGATGATTAGCTCTAGTGGAGAATGTACATTTAACTTAAGCATGAACCAGCAATGAGGACAATCAGCTTAAATGATTCCAATTTAATCTTTCATTCCAATAAGACACAACTTAAAATTTAATGTTTTCCTTATAACCAATGACCTGAGTGGGAGCTCAGGAAGGCTTTGAAAATGGTTAATAGAGGAGGTAACTTCAGGAAATTAGAGAAATACAGTCTTACATTGGGTCGCAAAAGTTTAGGCTTATAAAATAGAGCAGGAAAAAATATAGAGTGCATCTAAAATCAAATCTGTAATGAATTAGGATGAAGCTCAGAAGCATTTGTATAACTAACTGCTACTCTCCAGATTTCTGTCTGCAGAGGCCCATAAGCATCTTTCTCATTGCAGAAATCTATCATTTTTATTGTAAATTTTTTGGATAGCAAATGCATGCAAAGAACATTTTAGTATCATTGTAGCTATGAAATAAAATTAAAATATAGTTAAATATAAAACTTATTCCAGTTACGGAAATGCAATGACCTTAATTTTTTAAATGGTTTTGTTTTTCACTGTTGATATGTTCAGTGAAAATCAATCACACATGGAACAAATACCACAAGTCTGGTAGACCGACTCAACGAAACTATCAGTTATTAAATAAACTGTGATTTAGCCACCAAAGTCTCAGCAGAAGCTGTTTATAATTAATCGTTCCTGTCCTTATGTAGATGCAATGAAACATTTGCAGTAATGTTGCCTGCAATTCTTTTATTAAAGAACAACTCCAGGCTGGGTGCGGTGGCTCAAGCCTGTAATCCCAGCACTTTAGGAGGCCGAGGCGGGCGGATCACGAGGTCAGGAGATCGAGACCATCCTGGCTAACACGGTGAAACCCCATCTTTACTAAAAATACAAAAAAAATAAAAACTTAGCTGGGCGTGGTAGCTGGAGCCTGTAGTCCCAGCTACTCAGGAGGCTGAGGCTGGAGAATGGCGTGAACCCGGGAGGCAGAGCTTGCAGTGAGCCGAGATGGCGCCACTGCACTCCAGCCTGGGCGACACAGCGAGACTCCATCTCAGAAAAAAAAAATGACTCCAGGTTCACAGTTTAACATCTTTTGTGTGAATTTGAATTCTTGCGATCAAATATTATTGTGTCTTATAAAGTAAAATATTTCTGTTATTTTTATATTTATAATATTTCCTATTATAATAATCTATGTGTGATTAAAATAGCTAAAAGTAAAAATTTTTTGTGGAAACTAAGAATTTAAACATAACTAATGTGTATTAGAAACAATTACCTTTTCTTCTCAAGTACAAAACTTAATTAAAATAGGAAAATCATACAGGTAGTGACAGAAGAAAATGCCATATAAAAAGTTAACAATGTGCATTTTTGTGTTACAATTATGATTGCTTATTTTTCTTCTTAATTTATTTCAGATTGTGTGATAGTTGTTTAAATGACATTTTATTATTTAATTCTAGAAATTAGAGAGTGTAAATGATTTTTTTAGATTTTATTGTTTCAAAAAAGTAGACAAGGAGTCATACATTTTTCCGGGAAAATAACAATTTAGAAAAATGTTGACAATCTATCTAATCCTAGGGGAATCTTTGCAAGTGATTGTTGTTTTGAGAATGGCTCTTTACTGATATTCACCTAAAATAAAATACTTCGAAACAGTATCTCCATCCAAGAAAAAAGCTTACAAAAATAAACAGTTGAGTTATCTTAGAAACAAGAAACACTTTTAAAAAGATAATTACATTTTATAATAAATTACTTTAACTAATAATCCAAATGGAATCATCCCCCTTAAAAATGTTTTGTTAGTAGTAATTATTAAAATCATAAATCATTTTGTAAAATTTGTACTTTTGGTACAAAATGAGAAAGTATTTAAAAATTTATTTCAAAAAATTTAGCAATAGTTTGTTAAATTCAGATAGTATATTTTTTCATGTGCGTCCGTGTGAAGAGACCACCAAACAGGCTTTGTGTGAGCAGTAAAGCTGTTTATTTCATCTGGGTGCAGGTGGGCTGAGTCCAAAAACAGAGTCAGCAAAGGGTGGTGGATTATCATTAGTTCTTATAGGTTTTAGGATAGGTGGTGAAGTTAAGAGCAATGTTTTGCCGTCGGGGTGGATCTCACAAAGTACATTCTCAAGGGTGGGGAGAATTACAAAGTAACTTCTAAAGGGTGAGGGAGATTACAAAGTACATTGATCAGTTAGGGTGGGGCAGGAACAAATCACAATGGTGGAATGTCATCAGTTAAGGCTATTTTTACTTCTTTTGTGGATCTTCAGTTACTTCAGGCCATCTGGATGTATACGTGCAAGTCACAGGAGATGCGATGGCTTGGCTTGGGCTCAGAGGCCTGACATTCCTGCCTTCTTATATTAATAAGAAAAATAAAACAAAATAGTGTTGAAGTGTTGGGGCGGCGAAAATTTTTGGGGGGTAGTATGGAGAGAGAATGGGCGATATTTCTCAGGGCTGCTTCAAGCGGGATTAGGGGCGGTGTGGGAACCTAGAGTGGGAGAGATTAAGCTGAAGGGAGATCTTGTGGTAAGTGGTGATATTGTGGGGATGTTAGAAGAAACATTTGTCATATAGAATGATCGGTGATGGCCTGGATATGGTTTTGGATGAATTGAGAAACTAAATGGAAGATACAAGGTCTGAATAAAAGAAGGAGAAAAATGGGTATTAAAGGACTAAGAATTGGGAGGACCCAGGACATCCAATTAGAGAGTGGCCAAGGGGGTTCAGCATAATTACTTGCTTGGTTGGCAAGATTTGGGGCTTTATCCTTGAGTTTTTTTATGTTGTCATACACCAGGCCAGACTGATTTAGGTAAAAACAAGACTCTTCATTTAAGAATATACAGAGTCCTCCTTTTTCAGTAGTGAGTAAGTCAAGGCCTCAGTGGTTTTGGAGGACAACTGCAGCTGAAAAGTCAACTTGGGCCTGGAGGACTGATAAAGTTTGTGATATGTCTGTAATGCTAGCAGAGAAGTCATTAGACAGGATACGGAAGGTCGTGACAGAGGTTGAAATGCCTGCTATTCCAGTACCAAGAGCAACAGTGGAGGCAGAAAGTCCTAACCCGACCATCAAGGGAATTAGTGGAATAACTCTTTTTTGTCGTGTCGGTGTCATGAGGGGAACAGGGAGCTCTTCAGTCCCATTTGCAAATTGAATTTTGGAGGTAAGGAAAACTAGTGTGCATGTGCCTGTCCAATTAGCAGGTAGACACATGTAGGTAGAGGATCCACAGAGGAAGAAGAGACTTTGTACGAGGCAAAACTGGAGATGTAAAGTAAAAAGGTGAGAAGGAGTGCTGAAAGGGGTGTCTTGTACCCAGACTCTTAGGGATCCAGCTAGGGGGGCAGCAGTCAGAGGTTGTAATGGGGACTGATGGGGTAACTGCATAGAGGAGGAGGTTCAATTTTCATGGTATATGAGAAAACGTTGAGCATCTACAAGCAATCTTTCACTGTTATTTTCGGGGCTGGGTATAAGTAAACAAGAAGAGGGTCTGGGAGGAGAGTCTGATGAGCAAGGGGAAAATAGCCAAGGATGGAGTGAAATACAGGACAAGTGTCTTCCTAAGCAATAATTACCGCTAACGTTTTTAAGTTTGTCAGTATTGATAAAGGGCTTGTCTGTAATACGGAGCTAGAAGGCTCCATTTGTTTCAGTGATGTGTGTAGTTGGGCTTCGGAGATGAAGAGTAAAGGAACATCGAGAAGGTGAAAGATTACCTAGGGGAATTCCAGTGGGTCTTTGCCGAGAGATACATAAAGGAGCGGCCACAGGAATAGTAGTTTGTGTTGTGAGCGGTCCAGATGTGGGGGGAGTAGAGTCAATATAAGGAGAAAGGTTTTTTAAATAAGTGCAGAGGAGGGCGGCAGCTTGCTGATGTGAAATGTCTGGGGAAGTCTTGCTGGACCTGTCTAGGAAGTAAATGAGTTTTTCAGGAGGGTAAAGGTGAGGGCTGTTAAAGGAAGTTCGGAGGTGTAGGGAGGCGGGAGATGTTTCCCAGTCTGTCTGTAAGGCAGGGACAGCTGGGTAGGCACTGGAAGGAAGGGAAATGCAAAGCCAGCAGTTTTTCGCTAAGGAGGGATTAGAAGCGGCTAGGAGAAAATGGGTAAGGTTGATAGTGTGGTGGAGATAGCTGGGGAGAGGTAAAGGGTGGCATAAGATTGGGAATGAGAATAAGAGTGAGTATAAAAGTAAAGAATAGAACTTCATCAGGGTGGAAGTATTGGAGGGTGCCCTGCCAGCAAAGATCATCTATCCAATCTAAGAGGGAGTTAAGAGTGGCAGTTTCAGGATAGCACCAAGAGATATCAGCTGTGATGGCTTGAAGAAACAGTGTAAACCGGTGGTGTAAACAAGAGTAGGGCATTTATAAGTAGTTGATAATGGAGAATAGGAGTATGACCAGACAGAAGATAGTAGGGATGACTCGTTTTATGGGGCACAGTCTAAGTTAGTCTGCTCTCTGGAATGAGACTGGGGCCTAATAAAAAGGAGCATCTATACAGGAGCTCAAATGGGCTGTACCCTGTAGCATTCTGAGGACAGGTCTGACTTCTGAGAAGGGAAAGTGGTAAAAGTATTGTCCAGTCCTTTTTAAGTTGGTGGCTGAGCTTGGTGAGGTGTGTTTTTAAAAGACCGTTAGTCTGTTCTACTTTTCCTGAAGACTGAGGACTGTAAGGGATATAAAGTTTTCACTAAATATTAAGAGCCTGAAAAACTGCTTGGCTGATTTGACTAATAAAGGCTGGTCTGTTATCAGACTGTATAGAGGTGGGAAGGCTAAACTGAGGAATTATGTCTGACAGAAGGGAAGAAATGACTGCGGTGGCCTTCTCAGACCCTGTAGGAAAGGCCTCTACCTATCCAGTGAAAGTGTCTACCTAGACTAAGAGGTATTTTAGTTATCTGACTCGGGGCATGTTGAGTAAAGCTAATTTGCCAGTCCTGGGTGGGGGCAAATTCTCGAGCTTGATGTGTAGGGAAGGGAGGGGGCCTGAATAATCCTTGAGGAGTAGTAGAATAGCAGATGGAACACTGAGAACTTATTTCCTTGAGGATAGATTTCCACGATGGAAAGGAAATGAGAGGTTTTAAGATGTTGGGCTAGTGATCTGTACTATAGCAAAGCCTGCCTTTGCTGGTGTGTGGCGATTAGGCCTGGTGGAACCGCCATTAATAAATCAAGCATGATCAGGGTGAGGAACAGGAAAGAAGGAAATATGGGGAAATGAGGTGAATGTCAGGTGGATCAGAGAGATACAATCATGAAGATCAGGTGTGGTTTCCAGAATAATGTGGGAGACCGGATTGAAGTCCTGGTCAGGAACAATGGTAATTGTGGGACTTAACAAAGAGTGAGTACAGCTGAAGGAGCCGGGGAGCAGAAAGTATATGCATCAGGTATGAGGAAGAAAATAGATTTTGGAAGTTATGAGAAATGTAGAGAGTAAGTTGAGCATAGTTTGTGATTTTGAGGGCCTCTAAAAGTATTAGGGCGGCAGCAGCCGCTGCAGGGAGACATGATGGCTAGGCTAAAACAGTAAGGTCAAGTTGTTTGGACAGAAAGGCTACAGGGTGTGGTCCTGGCTCTTTTGTAAGAATTCTGACTGCACTAACCATGCCTAGGAAGGGAAGGAGTTGTTTTGTAAGGGATTGAGGTTTGGGAGATTAATCGGACACGATCAGCAGGGAAAGCACGTGTGTTTTTATGAGAATTGTGCCGAGATAGGTAACAGATGAGGATGAAATTTCGGCTTGACTGAAGTAATGGGGGCTGTCTATGAAGACTTGCGGCAGTACAGCCCAGGTAATTTGCTGAGCCTAATGGGTGTCAGGGTCAGTCTAAGTGAAAGCAAAGAGAGGCTGGGATGAGGCGTGCAGGGGAATAGTAAAAAAAGCATCTTTAAGATCAAGAATGGAATAGTGAGTTGTGGAGGGAGGTATTGAGGACAAAAGAGTGTACGGGTTGGGCACTACAGGATGGATAGGCAAAACAATTTGGGTGATAAGGCGCAGATCCTGAACTAATCTGTAAGACTTGTCTGGTTTTTGGACAGGTAAAATGGGGAAATTGTAAGGAGAGATTATAGGTTTTAGAAGCCCATGCTGTAGCAGGCGGGTGATAACAGGCTTTAATCCTTTTAAAGCATGCTGTGGGATGGGATATTGGCGTTGAGCGGGGTAAGAGTGATTAGGTTTTAATGAGATGGTAATGGGCATGTGATGGTAATGGGCATGTGATCAGTTGCAAGGGAAGGAATAGAGATGTCCCATACTTGTGGGTTAAGGTGGGGGGATAGGAGAGGAAGACGCAAAGGAAGCTTTGGGTTGGGAAGAAGTGCAGCAATGAGACGCGGCTGTAGTCCAGGAATAGTCAGGGAAGCAGATGATTTGGTTAAAATATCTTGGCCTAATAAGGGAACTGGGCAGGTGGGGATAACTAAAAAAGAGTGCATAAAAGAGTGTTGTCCAAGTTGGCACAAGAGTGGGGGAGTTTTCAGGGGTTTAGAAGCCTGGCCGTCAATACCCACAACAGTTATGGGGGCAAGGGAAACAGGCCCTTGAAAAGAAGGTAATGTGGAGTGGGTAGCCTCTGTATTGACTAAGGGGACGGACTTACCTTCCACTGTGAGAGTCACCCGAAGCTCGGCATCCGTGATGGTCTACAGGGGTTCCAAGGTGATTGGGCAGCATCAGTCTTCAGCCGCTAAACCGAGAAGGAGTCCATCAGAGAGCCTTGGGCCAGAGTTCCAGAAGCTCTGGGAGTGGCTGCCAGGTGAGTTGAACAGTCCGATTTCCAGTGGGGTCCCGCACAGATGCGACATGGCTTAGGAGGAATCCTGGGCTGTAGGCATTCCTTGGCCTGGTGGTCAGATTTCTGGCACTTGTAGCAAGCTCCTGGGGGAGGAGGTTCTGGAGGAATGCCTGGCTGCTGCGGCTCAGGCGTTTGGAAGTTCTTGTGTGCTGGAGATGTGGCTGGGGTTTGTCTCACAGTGGAGGCAAGGAATTGCAACTTTTTTCTATTATTGTACACCTTGAAGGCAAGGTTAATTGAATCCTGTTGTGGGGTTTGAGGGCCGGAATTTAATTTTTGGAGTTTTATTTAATGTCAGGAGCAGATTGGGTAATAAAATGTATTTTGAGAATAAGACGGCCTTTGGACCTTTTAGGGTCTAGGGCTGTAAAGTGTCTCAGGGATGCTGCCAAACGAGTCATGAACTGGGCTGAATTTTTATATTTGATTGAAAAGAGCCTAAACGCTATCTGATTTGGGATAAAGAAAAAGGAGCATTAACCTTGACTATGCCTTTAGCTCCAGCCACCTTTTTAAGAGTAAATTGCTGGGCAGGTGGGGGAGGGCTAGTCATGGAACGAAACTGTAAGTGGGACCAGGTGTGAGGAGGGGAGGTGATAAAAAGATTATAGGGTGGAGGAGCGGAGGCTGAGGAAGAATTGGGACTTAGCTCGGCCTGGCGAGGAGCAGCCTGGGGAGGAGGGGAGAGGTCAGATGGGTCTGTAGAAAAGGAAGATTAGAAAGACTCAGCGACGCTTCGGGTTGGGACTGAGGGGACTGGCAGGAGGGAAAGAAGGAAGAAGATTTGGGACGAGTTGCACTGGACACAGAGACTAGGGAGGGACCGATGTGTAAAAGAATGCCGGGACGTCAGGCACCTCAGACCATTTGCCCATTTTACGACAAGAATTATTTAGATCTTACAGGATGGAAAAATTGAAAGTGCCATTTTCTGGCTATTTGGAACTACTGTCGAGTTTGCATTGGGGTCAACTGGCATTGCAGAAGAAAATAAGATGCTTAGATTTTAGGTCAGGTGAGAGTTGAAGAGGTTTTAAGTTTTAAGAACACAGGCTAAGGGAGAAGAAGGAGGAATGGAGGGTGGAAGATTGCCCATAGTGAAGGAGGCAAGCCCAGAGAAAAGAGAGAGTAGAGACATGGAGGGAAGGGGCTTGGGGGTTCTTACCCTCCAGAAAAGCAGGAAAGGGGTCGGGGCAAGGAAATAAGGGATTGGGGGTTCTTGCCCCCTAGAAAAGTGGGACTTGCCACTAAGGGTGAAGGAGAAGGGGTTGAGGGGTACTTGCCCCTCCCCCAGGAAAGCAGAGAAGAGGTAGAGACATGGAGAGAAGGAGTTGGGGTACTTGCCCTTCCCCCAGAAAAGCGGGTCTTGCCGCTAAGGGTGAAGGACCAAGGCAGGTGTCCCTGTGTGGTCTGATACCTTTGAAACCTGGGTGAATAATCAGAGAGGCATCCTTGCAATGGTTAAACACCAAGGGAAGGCTGCCTTCCCAGTCCGTGACCAGCGCCGGAGTTTTCGGTCCACAGATAAAACGTGTCTCCTTTGTCTCTACCAGAAAATGAAAGGAATTGAAATTAAGAGAAGGGAGAGATTGAAGTGTGGTGCCAAGATTGAAAGGAGAAAGAGGTTGAGGGATAGTGAGGGAAGTTTGAGAAGAGAGTAAAAAGAGGCCGCTTACCGGATTTGAAATTGGTGAGATGTTTCTTGGGCTGGTCAGTCTGAAGACCTGAGGTCGTAGGTGGATCTTTTCTCATGAAGCAAAGAGCAGGAGGACAGGGGATTTATCTCCCAAGGGATGTCCCCTGATCCGAGTCACAGCACCAAATTTCATGTGCGTCTGTGTGAAAAGACCACCAAACAGGCTTTGTGTGAGCAATAAAGCTGTTTATTTCACCTGGGTGCAGGTGGGCTGAGTCCGAAAAGAGAGTCAGCAAAGGGTGGTGAATTATCATTAGTTCTTATAGGTTTTGGGATAGGTGGTGAAGTTAAGAGCAATGTTTTGAGGGCAGGGGTGGATCTCACAAAGTACATTCTCAAGGGTGGGGAGAATTACAGAGTACCTTCTTAAGGGTGGGGGAGATTGATCAGTTAAGGTGGGGCAGGAACAAATCACAATGGTGGAATGTCATCAGTTAAGGCTATTTTTACTTCTTTTGTGGATCTTCAGTTACTTCAGGCCATCTGGATGTATACGTGCGAGTCACAGGGGATGCAATGGCTTGGCTTGGGCTCAGAGGCCTGACATATTTGGAGAACAAAAATAACTGAATATCATCAGGAGTTGAAATGTAATTTGCACTGAAATTAAGGAACAAGGACAGAATACAAGGAAATCAAGCTGTTATATTTTATTATACCTTTGTTTTTATTTTTATTAATATTAAATAGCATTTGAAATAAAATAGAAATGATTCTGACACATCATGAATTTGGTGTCTCTGCTGATTATAAAACAGACTTCACAGAATATAAAATGAAACACTAACAATTTATTTGACTACTCTGTATTTCTGTGTTGACACAGTAATATTTCATTAAAACAGAACTATTATCTACCGCTGCCCTTTCCTTGACCCTCAAGTTTATCTTAATTTGTTTTAGATTTCGAAATGAGAGGAATGCAAATAAAAAATGTTGAAACATGGGGTTGAGTATAGCGCATTCCTGTTTGCTTTCAATCCCTCCTCTATAGAGCTTTCCTTGTCCAGCTCAGGCTGGAAATTTGTCACTTCTCTGAGCCCCAAGGCACCTGATGTCTTTGTGTGTTATTCACTCAGTGATTTGGTATTGTCTTATAATGTTTTAATAATAAGCACATTAGTTCATACAATTGTTTTCATGTGAATTTTCCTGGGCCTTAACAATAGTCCAGGGAGTTTGGAGAAGGCAGGTATTATTATCCACACTTTGAGGTAGGGGAATGGAAGTTCACATGTTTGCTTAAGGCCAACTGGCTTTTTAAATGGTGGTAGCAGATATACAATCTAGAATTATTTTCCATTGTATTATTAAACATTGTAATATTATTTAATTCAAAAATTTATGTTGAACTTTTAAATATCCAATGGGAATTTTTAAAATCTACCATATTTTTAATTAATTACTTACTAATTTTTATTGTTTTAACTAATTACCACAAAAGATCTTAAACTAGACTTTTGGACTGCCATGTCTATGTGATAGATGCAAAGGCTGAAGCTTAGAGAGATTCCATAATTAGCCCCAAAGTTATAGTGCCAAGGTTACAGAATCATTACTAAAATGTAGGTGTTCTGAAATTTTATCCTATACCCCATGATGCTTTTTAATAGGGAATGAACAAAGTTATTAGTAAATCCCTCCTTATACTTTACAGAATATATACTCATAGTAAATATTATGTAAACTGTGAGTCATTTTAATTTAATGTGAAAATAGTTTTTAATCACTCTCTATCTATACCTGTAAATACAATGATATGTAAATAGATAGACAAACAGATCTTTGCTATTTCACAAAGATTCCTTTATTATTTCATCAAAAAAAATTGAAGGCTTAAGTCAATTATAAGAGAAAGAAACAGCCAGAAAAAGAGCATGTGGCATACTTAAACTTACTAAAATGAATTAAATTGAATTTATCTGAATCACTGAGTTCGAAGTACGGTTTACCAAATTATACAATGCTGCAAAAATAAGACTGGTTTTCAGACAGAAAGTAAAGAGGTAAATTTTATTCAATGTATATCAAAATACAGAAAATAAAATCATCAGGGGTCAGTTGATAACAATTCATTTTCACTAAAAATTGACACCAGGTATTAAGATAATAGTCTGGGTAGATGTTTTGGCTGGCTTTGGTATGTGTACTGAAAAATTAACCCTCAATAATTTCACAAATATCTGTGGAGTGCTTACTATGTATTACGTATTATATCATGCTATCCTCTCAACAGCTCAATAAGATAGATATTAACTCTATTAGTGAATGATAAACTGATACTGAGTTTCTAGATCTAGGCTGTCTAATAGGTCTAATGTGGCGGCCACTAGCTAAATGTGGCTATATATTTAAATTTGAATTAACTTAATTAGATACAATTTAAAATTCAGTTATTCACTCACACTAGTCATGTTTCAAGTGTGCAATTGCCACATATGTCTAGTGGCTGTCCTATTAGGCATACAGATGTAATACATACCATCATCACAGAAATGTTAATCACACAGCACTGATCTAGATCTCGTAGTTCTTGAAGAGCTTAAGAAAGCTAATCTCCACTAATTTACTAGCCTGCATGCTCACATTATATAACCCCATTAAACATTTCTTTAGCAAAATGTTTCTTCAGCACATTCTGGTGTGGAGAAAAAAGCATCACCTCAGGGATATGAGAGTTCATATCTTTTGTGAATTATAATTCTATAATAGATATGGGTGCCTCCAGCATCATAGAATGAAGCCCTGGTTACTGATATATAAGCCAGTAACTCCCTTTGCATTAATGTCATACTCATTAAGAAACTATATTTCCAACAGGGAAAGAATTCTTCTCAGTTGACATTCTGAGCTGCATAAGAGTTGCATACATTATAATGTAATGTAGGTTAAAAAAAATTCTTGCAAGGCCAAGAAGACTATGGTACACGTAGGCACAAAACAATCGGATACAAAAAAATCTGTTATAACCTCTAATTCTGTCATAGAGAGAACCCAAAGTATTATAGACAGCTTTAGACCTGCTTTCTTTCTCGTCAAATAGTAAAGCATGTAGACAGCTTCTTGTTCAGTTGGAAAGAAACAGTATTTACACAACTGTAAAGAAACCTGAAGCTAACCACCCATTCTTTCTTCTAAAATATGCATAGATAAGTAAGATCTCCAGCATGTGAGGAATGCCAGCCACTTGAAAGAGAAAGGTCAAGAAAAACTAAATTAGGAAAGAAGTAAAAAATTAAAGAATTCTCTAATGCAATCTGTTATATTTAAGAAGATACAATATCTATAAAACAAGAAAGTAAGTTATAAAAATGAGACTGTTACAGGAAAGGGGTCCTGATCCAGACCCCAAGAGAGGGTTCCTGGATCTCACGCAAGAAAGAATTTAGGGTGAGTCCGCAGTGCAAAATGAAAGCCCCGAGGGCTGCTGGTTGCCCATTTTTATGGTTATTTCTTGATGACATGCTAAACAATAGGTCTGATTATTCATGCCTCCCCTTTTTAGAACATATAGGTAACTTCCTGACGTTGCCATAGCATTTGTAAACTTCAGGGCGTTGGTGGGAGTGTAGCAGTGAGGACAACCAGAGGTCACTCTCATTGCCATTTTGGTTCTGGTGGGTTTTGGCCGTCTCCTTCTCTACAACCTGTTTTATCAGCAAGGTCTTTATGACCTGTATTTTGTGCTGACATGCTATCTCATCCTGTGACTTGGAATGCCTTAACCCTCTGGGAAAACAGCCCAGTAGGTTTCAGACTCATTTTACCCAGCTTCTGTTTAAGATGGAGTTGCTCTCGTTCACATGCCTCTGACAGAACCACTGAACAAGTAGTTTTAAAAGATTAAATATTTTAATATGTCTATTGTATATTTTACATGTTTGGTATATCTTTTGTATAACAAATGGAAACTTTTTAAAAAAAGAAGAAATAACTCACAACATAGCATAATTATATGGAAATTATAGGAGAAAAAAAAGAAATAAAGAGTACTTGATGGTTCCACATGTCCAACAAAAGCCTCCGAAAAGTTGGCAGGAAAAAAATGAATGAAATAAAGTCTTAAAAAGAAATACTTGGCCGGGCGCGGTAGCTCATGCCTGTAATCCCAGCACTTTGGGAGGCGGAGGCGGGCAGATCACGAGGTCAGGAGGTAGAGACCATCTTGGCTAACAAGGCGAAACCCCGTCTCTACTAAAAATACAAAAAATTAGCTGGGCACGGTGGTGGGCGCCTGCAGTCCCAGCTAATCGGGAGGCTGAGGCAGGAGAATGGTGTGAACCCGGGAGGCGGAGCTTGCAGTGAGCCGAGATAGCGCCACTAAGGTCTGGCCTGGGTGAAAGAGCGAGACTCCGTCTCAAAAAAAAAAAAAAAAAAAAAAAGAAATACTCAACAAATTCTTCAGAAGTAAAGATAGAGATAAGTCTTCAGTTTGAAAGACTCCTCCAACTGCTGCCAAGAGTGAATTAAAAGAAAGAATCATACTTAGACTCCTTTAAAATTTCAAAGTTTCAAAAATAATGTATTGGATTTCGTTTAAAAAAATGCTTACAAAAGACATCATTAAGAAAATAAACAGAAAAATCAGACTGGAGAATACTTGAAATGCATGTATAGGTCTAAGGAATTATATTCAAAAATTATAAATAACTCCTGCAAATCAAAAATAAAACAATCCAATGAGAAAATGAGCAAATTACTTGAAAGAGTAATCATTCCTCAAAAGAATCAGATGAAAAAGTAGCATACAGTATGGTGGCTCTCTCTTTTAAGAAAGTCTCCTTCATTAATATACAATGCCCAATCCATTAGCTTTTTTTGTTTGTTTTTCACCTTCTTTTACCACTGACTGCACAGAATATAAAGATGTGGTTTATATTATACTAAGAAAACTTGCCTGTGAGAACCACATGACAGGTTTGGTGCTAGTGGTGTTGGTAGTAGTTCTTTCATTTTTGTCTTTTCGTATTATCATTACTTTGTTTTTAATATCTTTATTATGATATAACTGATATACAAAGAACTGCACAGGCCGGGCATGGTGGTTCACGCCCGTAATCCCAGCACTGGGAGATCAAGGCGGGTGGATCACCTGAGAGTCAGGAGTTTGAGACCAGACTGACCAACATAGTGAAACCTTGTCTCTAGTAAAATACAAAAATTAGCTGGGCATGGTGGTGGGCACCTGTAATCCCAGCTACTTGGGAGGCTGAGGCAGGAGAATCGCTTGAACCAGGGAGACAGAGGTTGCAGTGAGCCGAGATCGCACTATTGCAGTCCAGCCTGGTTGACAGAGCGAGACTGTCTCAAAAAAACAAACAAAAAAGCAAAAAACTGCACATATTTAATATGTACAATTTCATGAACTTGGATATATGCAAACAATTATGAAGTGATAATCAAAGTCAAGGTAATGGTTATATCCAAAACTACACAAGATTTTTTGTGTTCATTTGTTTTTATTTTTCCTTTTTTTTGATGATCTTGGTTGTGGTACTGGTAGTAAGAACATTTAAAGTGAGATCCACACTCTTAGTAAGTTTTGAAGTGCACAATATACAATACTGCATTAACTGTAGGCATTTTGTTGTACAACAGATCTCTAGAACCTTTTCATCGAGCATTATCAAAACTTTACACCCTCTGAAGAACTGCCGTTTTCCCTAAGCTCCAGGCAGCCATTCATGTAAGTGGAATCATGCCATGTTTATCCTTCTTTGACTAGTTTATTTTATTTAGCATAATATCCTCTGGGTAAATCCATGTTGTCACAAATGGTAGGACTTAATTTTTTAAGGGTGAATAATATTCCATTGCATGCATATAGCACATTTTCTTCATCAAATCAAGTGCAATGGACACTTAAATTTTTTCTATATCTTAGCTATTGTAAATAATAATGCAATGAGTATGGAGCTCTCTTTGCAATTCTGAATTCAATTCTTTTGGATACATGACCAGAAGTGGAATTGCTAGATCATATAGCAGTTAATCTTTTGAGGAACCTTTTTTTCTGTGTTCCGTAGCTATCGCACCATTTTATGTTCCCATAATGTACAAGAGTTCCAGTTTCTCCACATCCTCACCAATACTTATTTCGCATGTTTTTATTAATAGCCGTCTTGAAACAAGTATAAGATGATACCTCATTGTGGTTTTGGTTTGTGTTTCCCTAATGATTAGTAGCATGAAACACCTCTTCATGCACTTATTGGTTATTCATATGTGTCCTTTGAAGAAATGTCTGTTCAAGCCCTTGGCTCATTCATTTTTAAATTTCTTTCTCTCTTTCTTTTCTTCTTTCTTCATTTTCTCTTTCCTTCTTTCTTTTCTTTCTTTCTTTCTTTTGCTGTTAAGTTGTAAGAGTTTCTTATATATTTTGGAAATTATCTTCTTGTCAGATACATAGTTGGCAAAATATCTTTTCCCATTGTATAGGTTGTCTTTTCACTCTGTTGATTGTCTTATTTGCTGTGCAGAAGCTTTTAAGTTTGATGTAGTCCCACTCCAGGTTGGGTGGGGAAATTGAGCAGTACACAGACCAAGCAGAGCTCTCAGGGGGGCTGAAAAGAAAATGCAAAAGTATTTGTGTGATAATAATTTTTACCCAGTCTTATAAATTAAATAAAAACATTTTTTCCCAAATGGTGCAATTTACATTAGCAAAGATTACTTGCTTAAGGAACAATTTAAAAGTAGCAGAGGGTTGAGTTTACTCAGTTAGGTTCTTATCAGAAGATAGATTGAGAGATAGTACTAGGAACTGGAAGTGTTTTGCAATGGAGTTGAATTTAAACTAGAACTCCCCCGTCAAAAAAAAAAAAAAATGAAAGCACAGGAATTTTACTACCATTAAGAAAGTGCTGACAACAGTATAGTGAATGCCATATGATGTAATTAAACACTTGATTAAATAATCCCTGTAAATATAGAACTTCTTACCTTCTACTAAATTTATTGTTACTTATTTTTATTCACTGAAGATTTTAACTTCTGGAAATTTTTCCATAATTCTCACAAGACATAAGGTAAATACAGGTATCAGAAAAATTGAATGTATATTGTAGCCAAAAGTGGGAAATATTGGTAATTATTTTAAAATATCATTTAGGATGTTATCAATTATTTTTTAAAAGCTAGTAATAAATTTCATAGAAAACGTGTAAGACATATGCATTTAAAATACATATATTTCTAAATAATTAAAAACATCTGCTCATCAAAATAAAAATCAAAATTAAATCACAATGAGAGAAAAGATTTGCAATATAATTACATGACAAATTTTATTTCGATAATATATAAAGCACATCTACATATCAGTAATAAGAAGACCAAAAAGCACAATTTATAAACTGGTCCTATGACTTGAACAAACACTCACGTAAGAGTGATTTAATCAAATTATATGTGTGTATGTGTGTATTAAGGTGCTAAGCAATATTAGTTAATGGAGAAATGCAAGTTACATTTTGTTCCTTTGGGAATGTGAAATAGCACAACCACTTTGAGAAACTGAAAGTTTCTATTAAAATTAATCTTACATCTTTTCCACAAGCCAAAAGTTTTAATTCTAGTATTTACAAAATAAATAAAAATGTATGTTCACAAGAAGATTCTATAAGAATTTCATAGCAGCTTTATTTATAAAAGACAATAACTGGATGCATTCCAAATGTGCATTAAGAGAAAAAATGAATAAAAAGACCGTGTTATTAATCACACATGGAAATTTGGCACATAAATAAAAACTTTTATTTGCAACAACATAAGTTATTTTCAAAATCACTATGTTGCATAAAAGAAGCCAGACACAAACAAGCATATTTTATGTCATTACATCTTATGAATTTTCAAAACAAGCCAAACCAATCTATAGTGACGGTGACATAATAGGAAATATATATTTGGTCTCTGCCCCCAGTTTCTGGCACAGAGTTCCTAAAACCCTTGTAATTTCCAAAGCAATAGAGGTGCTAGGAGAATCTTTGTTTCTAGTATTTGGTCTTTGATCTTAGTTTCTGACATAGGGCTCCTAAATCCCTTGGCATTTACTGGAGGATAGAATTTTTTTTTTTTTTTCTAATGAGGTATCTCTTGGTGGCCTTTTGTATAGCTCTTGGATGGGGGCTGGTCACTAAAAAAACCAAGTCATGATTAGAAGCTTGGAGCTTGTAGCCCCCTACTCCTCATCCTCCAAGGAGAGGAGAGGAACTAGAGATTGAGTTAATAATTATCAAGCATACATTAGAAGCTTTTATAAAAATCCCTAAAGTTTGGAGAGCTTCTGGGCTGATGAACACATCCATATGCCAGGAGAGTGGTATATCCCAGCTCCATGGAGATGCTTGAGACCCTTCCAGAGCTTGCTCTATGAACCTCTCAATCTGGCTTCTTATCTGTATCCTTTATCATTGCCTTATAATAAAGAGATAAACTTCAGTAAGTGTTTCCCTGAGTTCTTTGTGCCATTATAATAAATTCTCAAACATGAGGAGAGTATAATGGGAATCCATGAATTATAGCCAAGTCAGACAAAAGTGAGAGTAACCTGGGAACCTACTACTTGTGGCTGATGTCCAGTAGGGGGCAATCTTATGGAACCGAGCTCTTAATCTGTGGCATCTGGACTAACTTTAAGTAGGTAGTATCAGAATTGAGTTATGTTGTAGGGCACCCAGGGAGTGTCCAGAGAGTTGGAGAGTCGGTTGGCATGGCGAAAAAAAATTCATACATTTGGTGTCAGAAATGAGGTATTGAGTGAGTATAGAGAGGACTGTATTTTCTCTTTGTAGTGATAGAAATCAAAATAATGGCAGAGATGTGTTGATTTAAAAAGGACAAAGGGAGCTTCCTGGTATAATGGGAATATTCTATATCTTAACCTGGGTGATAGGTGCATGGGTGCATAAATATGTAAAAATTGATCGGGCTGTAAGTTTAAAATTTGTATGTGGCCTACATGTAAATCATATTTCGATGATAAAAAGTATGCCTGTAGAAAATCCGTTATTAATATTAAGACACTAGAGTTTTCCTTTATTTGACAATCAGTATTCAAAATGAAAAGATATGTTTTTATTTTAACATTGCTTTTTGAACATTATTTACAAAAGATATTTTGCTGTCATATATTTTAAGGTAAGCTTGTTCAACCCACAGTCCATGGGTTGCATGCAGCCCAGGACAGCTTTGAATGAGGCCCAACACAAACTGATAAATTTTCATAAAACATTAGGAGATTTTTTTGCTCATCCAGCTATCATTAGTGTATTTTATTTGTGGTCTGAGATAATTCTTTTTCTTCCAATGTGGAAGCCAAAAGATTAGACACACCTGTTATAAACCATTCTGTAATTTTCTGCTTGAATAAATGGTATAACATTACTTGTTGCTAAAATATGTTTCAGTTACAAATTTTTTAAATACCCAAATAACAGGAGGGGACCAATTGCTATTAAAAGGAAAAGAATACATAGCTTTAAATTATGTTATCATGAAACATTGACTGAAAATAAGTAAATCACGGATACAAGTAAGGAAGCTAAAAAAATAAAGTATGGAAAGGGAGCAATAAGTAAGTAAATTTGAGAATTAATTGAATAATAAACCAACATAAGTCAAGAGTGAAATCTATGAAAAGAATTTTTTAATGACAAATATGGTAAAATGTTGAGAAAAAACACAAAAATAATATTAAATACAAAAACTACAAGTGAATAAGAGGACATTAAAATGTTATAGGAGATTTCTATATGTACTTTATTACACTAAATTGTAAAAGTTTTAACAAATTGATTCAATAATTAAAATGCTAATCAGGCTAAGAAGCACAGAACAAATTGAACAAATTATCTCTCACAAAATAAACATGGATAATTTTACAGAAAATGTTATGAAAATTTTAAATAGCATCGATATTATTTAAATTGCTTCATTATATTTTTAAAAATTAAATACTTACAAATAAATTATAGGAAGCTAGCATAATTATACTACCAAGATTGTACAGAAAAGTACAAATAAAAACCTTATCTATGGTTGAATGTTATTTATGAATGCACATGCAAAGACTCCAAATAAAATATTAGCTTATCAAATACAACAATATATCAAAACATTGATATACCCTGAGTAAATAGAATTTAACTCAGCAATGAAAATGAAGTCAACATTTGAATAACTAATAATACTATGATGTATTATCTTAAAAGACTAAAAGACAAAAAACAGCTTCACAGATTATGTAAAAGACAAGGTGCAATTCACCACCAATTTCCAGTTTAATAAAAGTTTCAGTAACCTAAAAATAGAATGGCACTTTCTTAATCTGATAAAAAGCATCTATTAAAAACTAACATTATACATCAATTTTAACAGGGAGACCCTAGACAGTTCTATTAAAGGATCCTAATTTCTGGCTTCCCTAAAGGTTTATTAAAGAACATTCTATCCAATATGTAGCATTAAAAACTTGACCTGTGAATTAGATATCAGTATCTTCTCTTTCTCACTTAAATCACTTTTGTATTCTGTTGACAAAATGTGTATTATGCTACACTTTACACATATCTGTGCAATATACATAGAGCAATAAAAAGGATTAAAGAGCAGAGCAAATGGGTCTTAACTTGACCCTCACAATGAAAAAAATTCTACAATGCTTATTTCAACTATAAGTATATTTGTCTTCTGTGACTGGTTATACATTATGGTGGATTGGAATTCCATTCACATAAACTCTAATGCTTGCTTCTATGTCTCAGCAATCAACTTCTATGCCTTACCAGTCTCTGAACACAAAGCTTATTCTATATAATTTAGGATCTGAATCACAAAACAAAAAAGTACATTGCTATTATCTTATATATGGAATTATTTTCTTTTCAATTTTCCACCTCAAATTAGATTCATTCATTCATGAATATTTACTAAGCTTCTGCTCTGGCTCAGGCTTTGATCTAATTACTATTGGCACAAAGATTAGTGAGCACCAAAGTAACACAGTTTAATAGTGGAATTATTCAAGTAAACAAAGTTGAATAAGTGATATGTAGGAGATATGAATATAGTGCTATGAAAGTACATAGGCGATTTTAAATACATCATCTCTATACTTTACAATACCTGGTACACAATGAGTTTAGTTATTTTAGGTTAGCAACTACCAAATACTTTTGCATAGTTATTTCACAATAAGCATTTAATCTTCTATTGTATGTTTAATAGGTCCCTTGAAATTAACTTGGAATCGTCAGAAGACCTGATCTCCTCTTCTCTCAATTTACTCCGTTTCATGGTATATTGGTTATATCAATAAAATATATCTGCTCCAATATCTTTTTATCCTCTTCAACTACCACATAGACCAAGCTACCACAAAATACAACCTCATCTCTCCAATAGCCAGCAATTGTATTTCCTCGTTCCCACTTTTAATCTCCAGCCATGCCACAAACTCAGTGCAGCCTGAGTGGTCTGTTTAAAACACTTTTTTGCCTAAAATATTTAATGGCTACTCATCATACTCAGGAAACACCACGGTTCTTATCATGGCCTACAATAGTATTATCTGGCTGAATCTCCCTCAGGAAATTTGTCATGGATGTTTCTTCTACATGAAATTTTCTTCCCTGAGATCTCCTCATGCTTGTTTTCTCCTCATTGTTTAGGTATCAGTCCTATTACATCCTCAAATAAAATTTTCTTTCTCCTCACTTCCATCTAAAACTCTATGACTTTCTACTCCATTATCTAATTTTAGTTTTTTATTTTTATGTTTTAATTTTTAATTTTATTTTTTTGAGACAGAATCTCGCTCTGTTGCCCAGGCTAGAGTGCAGTGGTGTGATCTCAGCTCACTGCAACCTCCGCCTCCCGGGTTCAAGTGATTCTCCTGCCTCAGCCTCCCAAGTAGCTGGGATTACAGGCACATGCCACCATGCCTGGCTAATTGTATTTTAGTAGAGATGGGGTTTCAACGCGTTAGTCAGGATGGTCTCGATCTGCTGACCTTGTGATCTGCCCACCTCATCCTTCCAAAGTGCTGGGATTACAGGCATGATCCACCACGCCCAGCCAATTTTAGTTTTTTCGTAACATTTTTCAGAAAATGAAATTACCTTAGAGTATTGCATAATTGATTTTTATCTAATCTATTATGCATATACTTAGGAAATTAATGAACATATTATTTTAGCTCAAGAGTTAGCTATCTACTATTAACTCTTTACTTGGTGTCATGAATTTAAATCCACTAGGTTAGAAAAGTAGGTTTCTCCATCTTATGCCCCAAACAGAACCCCTGATCCACTCCCCTCACTTCATTCTTCACCAATTATTAGTGCTTATTAAAAAAAGGTATCTGGCATAGAGAAAATGTGCCACTAAAAAAAATTAATTAAATTAATGAATGAACAACAACCCTCAGGATATAGGTTTCACCATTGTACAGGTGATTGCACTTTGTTAAAGAATCATATGTGACTAAGGGCAATCATTAATTTTATTTAATTTCTCTTAACGTTAACATCCTACAAACATATTAAAATAATAATGAGAGTCACTGGAAATATCAGTTGTTCATATATCCATGTCCCTTGTTGGTCCTTATTTTCATGCAAATATGAATTTATAAAATTGTAGTCATGATCAGTTTTGCCAGATAGCTTCATAATTCTAATTTAATCTGATGTACAATATTCTATTAATTAGTTGAATCAGAAGTTTGCTACTATTTATACATATTTTGGTTATCAATAATATACAATACAATGTATGATACTAAGTATATACATTCTTTCATTGACTTATCACCTGCCTTATTTACTAGTATTAAATTATAAAATTGCATAAATCAGCTTAAGATTATAAACACTTTTATGGCTCTTAATAGCTATCACAGAAGGTGTAGGGAATATATTAGTGATTACTGCATCTCTAATGTAGTACATCCTTAATGCAGAAAGCATCTCTGTTGCATTCCTAATGTGATAAACACAGTGAATACACAATTAATTTATTAAGTGGTGAATATTATCTAAATGGTTTTCCACAGACACATGCTAATTAATATTGCATATTAATATCAATTGATGTTTTAGACTTTTACTTGCAAAACGTATCTGTTTTACTGATTTGCTATATTTGGTCAAATATTTTTCAATATTGAATATTTTCTGGAATTCGGCCTTTCCACATATACATTTGAAGTGCTTCCCCAAAGTCTGCAACTCCATGGGTATCATGGTTTGCAGTGGCTTTTCCAAATTTTTCCAGTCTACTTCCAGTGCCTGGGACTGAACAGTTCCAGCAATGGCACCCACACAGGACATTGCAAGGCCAGACTTGGTCCCACACAAATCGTGGTTGCCAAGATTTGCCAATCAAAACTTTCTGGCTGTACACAGTGGCTCATGCATGTAATCCCAGCACTTTGGGGAGCTAAGGTGGGATGATCACTTGAGATCTGGAGTTTGAGACCAGCCTGGGCAATATAGTGAGACCCTACCTCTACCAAAAGATGTTTAAAAATTAGCCTGGCACAGTGGTACATGCCTGTAGTCCCAGCTACTCAGGAAGCTGAGATGAGATGATCACTTGAGTCTAGAAGTTCTAAACTGTGGTGAGCTATAATCACACCATTGCACTCAGCCTGGGCAACAGAGCAAGAGCTGGTCTTTTAAACAAACAAACAAACAAATTCTAAATCCATTTTAACTGTCAAGGACTGTGCAGTGACCCCTGGACAGGTTACTATGCACAAGAACTGGGATTTGCAAAGGCCCTGTCACAATTTCTCTCCTTTAGGCCACTCCTTAACCACACATTAAGTTGACCAGATTCCCTAAGGATTTCCAGTAATTCTGACTGCTGTGTTTTACAAGAGCCCCATGGACTGACCCTAGTTCCAGAATGGTGGTTTGGTAAGCAGATAACTCTTGCCAAGCAGCTTTGTTTCACAAGACTGTGTGAGATTGAGCCACCTGAATGATTCAGACAATCTGATTTGAGGTGGCTTTCACTCACACTATTCATAAAATGAAGTTTAGGGCTCTGGACTACTAATGGCTCACCACCCTAACTTGCACTTGAGATAGGTGTCTGGGCCCACGTATGTACTCTTGCTCATCCACATAGGATCCATGATGTCACCTCCAGTCTACAACACCTAAGAAGAGTGGGGGTAGTAGCAAGCAAGCATCTTTAACCTTGTATATCCTTGCCATTGCACTCAGAGATGTTATCCTACCATTTCTGCTGTCTTCACTGGATGTGGTAGTCCTTCTGGGGTAGCCACAGAATACTTCCTCTGAAGACTTTGAGACAGTCAGCCTGCAAGCAGAACAGGACCTTTTGCTTGATATCCTCTCTTACCTCCACTTACACAGTGACATTAGGCTTTTCTGGATTTGTCAATGGTCATGTTGGGAGAAAGACAGACACATTTTGCTCAAGTGGGGCTGCTATTCACACCGTTTTCTGGATACTTTACTATTCTCCTACTGGTAATACTTTGTGGAAGGCAGAAGTATGGTCAACACGGAAAGAGGTCATGTTCTAGGATTGCATGTTTTGACCTCAAGAGATCAAAGAAGATAGAGTTTATGCTATAAAGTCCCACATAGTAAATTAAATATGACCAGAAAATGAATTATTTTTCACATTATATTGCATATGCTGGGTAAATTTGCTTTTGTTGTCATTACCATGAAGTATAGTAAAAACAGTTAAGAGAGTATTTGGAGTTCAGTATTCATAGGTGGCACAAAGAATAAATTAGTGTCAAGAATAATGATGCATTAAGTAAATATTATTTTATTTTAAGTTCCAGGATACATGTGCAGGACGTGTAGGTTTGTTACACAGGTAAACATGTGCCATGGTGGTTTGCTGCGCCCATCAACCCATCACCTAGGAATTAAGCCCAGCATACATTAGCTATTTTTCCTAATGCTCTCCCTCCTCCTGCCCCCACTAACAGACCAGTGTGTGTTGTTCTGTGTCCATGTTGTCTCATTGTTCAGCTCCCACTTATGAGTGAGAACATGAGGTGTTTGGTTTACTGTTCTTACATTAGTTTATTAGTTTGCTGAGGATAATGGCTTCCAGCTCCATCCATGTCCCTGCAAAGGACATAATATCGTTGTTTTTTGTTTTGTTTTGTTTTGTTTTTGTTTTTGTTTGAGACGGAGTTTTAGCTCTCGTTGCCCAGGCTGGAGTGCAGTGGTGCAATCTCGGCTCACTGCAATTTCCACCTCCCAGGTTCAAGCAATTCTCCTTATGCAGCCTCCTCAGCAGCTGGGATTACAAGTTCCTGCCACCATGCCCAGCCAATTTTTGTATTTTTTTTAGTAGAGACAGGGATTCACCATATTGACCAGGTTGGTCTCGAACTCCTAACTTCAAGTGATCCACCTGCCTCAGCCTCCCAAAGTGCTGGGATGACAGGCATAAGCCACCACACCCGGCCAATCTCATCCTTTTCATGGCTGCATAGTATCCTATGGCATACATGTACCACATTTTCTTTATCCAGTATATCATTGATGAGCATTTGGGTTGATTTCATGGCTTTGCTATTGTGAATAATGCTGCAGTGAACATACAAGTGCATGTGTCTTTATAATGGAATGATTTATATTCCTTTGGGTATATACCCAGTAATGGGATTGCTGGGTCAAATGGTATTTCTGGTTCTAGGTCTTTGAGGAATCAACACACTGTCTTCCATAATGGTTAAGCTAATTTACATTACCACCCATAGTGTAGAAATGTTCCTATTTCCCTACAGCCTCACTAGCATTTGTTGTTTCTTGACTATTTAATAATCACCACTCTAACTGGCATGAGATGGTACCTCATTGTGGTTTTCATTTGCATTTCTATAATGATCAGTGATGTTGAGCTTTTTTTTTCATTTGTTTCTTGGCCACTTAAATGTCTTCTTTTGGGAAGTGTCTGCTCATGTCTTTTGCCCAGTTTTTAAGGTTGTTTGTTTGTTTTTCCTTGTAAATTTGTTTAAGTTCCTTGTAGATTCTGGATATTAGAACCTTGTCAGATGGATAGATTGCTAAAATTTTCTCCCACTCTGTAGGTTGTCTGTTCACTGTGATGATAGTTTCTTTTGCTGTGCAGAAGCTCTTTACTTTAAATTAATTCCATTTGTCAATTTTTGCTTTTGTTGCAATTCCTTTTGGTGTTTTGGTCATGATATCTTTGCCCAAGACTATGATATTGCCTAGATTTTCTTCTGGGTTTTTTTCACAGTTTTGGGTTTTACATTTAAGTCTTTAATTCATCTTGAGTCAATTTTCATATAAGGTGTAAGCAAAAGGTCCAACTTCAATTTTTGCATATGGCTAGCCAATTCTGCCAGCATCACTCTGATCTTTTTCATTTCTTGTCTTCTGCTAGCTTTGTTGTTTCTTTGCTCTTGGTTCTCGAGTTCTTTTAGTTGTGATGTTAGGATGTTAATTTGAGATCTTTCTAGCTTTTTGATGAGGACATTTAGTGCTGTAAATTTCCCTCTTAACACTGCTTTAGCTGCATCCCAGAGATTCTGATACAATCATCTCTCTCATTGGTTTCAAAGAACATCTTGATTTCTGGCTTAACTTCATATCTACCTGGGAGTCATTCAGGAGCAAGTTGTTAAATTTCAATGTAGTTGTGTAGTTTTGAGTGAGTTTCTTAGTCTTGAGCCCTAATTTGATGGTGATGTTATCTGAGAGACTGCTTATTATTTCAGTTTTTTTTTAATTTGCTGAAGAGTTTTACTTTCAATTATGTGACGAATTTAGATTAAGTGCTATGTGGCACTGAGAAGAATGTATATTCAGTTGTTTTGGGGTGGAGGGTTCTGCAGATATGTATTAGGTCCACCTTATCCAGAGCTGAGTTCAAGTCCTGAATATCTTTGTTAATTTTCTGTCTCAATGTCTAATATTGACAGTGAGGTGTTAAAGTCTCCCACTGTTACTGTGTGGGAGTCTAAGTCTCTTTGTAGGTCTCCAAGAACTTGTTTTAGGAACCTGAATGATTCTGCATTAGGTGCATATATATTTAGGATAGTTAGCTCTTCTTGTTGAATTGAACCCTTTACCATTATGTAATGCCCTTCTTTGTCTTTTTTGATATTTGTTGGTTAAAGTCTGTGTTGTCAGAATCTAGAATTGCAACCCCTGCTTTTTTCTGCTTTCCATTTATTTGGTAAATTTTCCTCCATCCCTTTAATTTGAACCTGTGTGTGTCTTTGCACGTGAGATGGGTCTATTGAATCCAGCACATTGATGGGTCGTGACTCTTTATCCAGCTTGCTATTTGCTGTCTTTTTATTGGGGGCACTTAACCCATTTACATTTAAGGTTAATATTGCTATGTGTGAATTTGATCCTGTCATCATGATGCTAATTGGTTATTTTGCAGACTTGTTAATGTAGTATTTCATAGTGTCATTGGTTTGTATACTTCAGTGTGTTTTTGTAGTGGCTGGTAACAGTTTTTCCTTTTCATATTTGGTGTTTCCTTCAGGAGCTCTTGCAAGGCAGGCCTGGTGGTGATAAATTCCCTCAGCATTTGCTTGTCTGAAAAATATTTTATTTCTCTTCACTTATAAAGCTTAGTTTGACCAAATAGGAAGTTCTGGCTTGGAAATTCTTTTCTTTAAGAATGTTGAATATTGGTTCTCAATCTCTTCTGGCTTGTATGGTTTCTGTTGAGAGGTCCACTGTTATTCTGATGTGCTTCCCTTTGTAGGTGACCTGGCCTTTCCCTCTGGCTGCCTTAACATTTTTTCCTTCATTTCGACCTTGGAGAATCTGGTCATTATGTGGTTTGCAGTTGGTCTTCTCATGGAGTATCTTACTGAGGTTCTCTGGATTTCCTGAGTTTGAATGTTGGCCTGTCTTGCTAGGTTGGGGAAGTTCTCCTAAGTGATATCCTGAAGTATTATTTCCAACTTGGTTTCATTCTTCCCATCTCTTTTAGGTACCCCAATCAATCATAGGTTCAGTCTCTTCAGTCTTTTTACATAATCCCATAGTTCTCAAAGGTTTTCTTCATTCCTTTTCATTCTTTTTTTCCTCTCATCTTGTCTGCCTGTCTTATTTCAGCAAGATCATCTTCAGTCTCTGAAATTATTTTCTCCGCTTGGTCTATTCAGCTATTGATACTTGTGGTTGCCTTCTTAAGTTCTCCTGTTGTGTTCTTCAGTTCCATCAGGTCATTTATATTCCCCTCTAAATTGGTTATTCTGGTTAACAGCTCCCTATAATGTTGTCTTATAGTTCTTAGCTTCTTTGCATTGGGTTAGAAAATGTTCCTTTACCTCAACAAAGTTCATTATTACCCACCTTCTGTAGGCTACTTCTTTCAGTTTCTCCATCTCAACCTCAGCCCAGTTCTGTGTTCTTGCTGGAAGGGTGTTATGATACTTTGGATGAGAAGAGGCACTTGGCCTTTTTTTGAGTTTTCAGTGTTTTTTCATTAATTCTCATCTTCCTGAGTTTATCTAGCTTTAATCTTTGAGGCTGCTGATATGTGGATGGGGTTTTTGTGGGGACTATTTTCTTGATGCTGTTGTTGTTGTTGCTTTCTATTTGTTTTTTGCTTAACAGTCAGGCCCCTCTTCCATTAGGGCTGCTGCAGTTTCCTGGAGGTTCACTCCAGACCCTATTCATCTGGGTCTATCCTGCCCCTGGAGGTGTCACCAGTGGAGGCTGCAGAACAGCAAAGATGGCTGCCTGCTCCTTCCTCTAGGATCTCTGTCTCAGAGGGGCACCAACCTAATGCCAGCAGGAACACTCCTGTGTAAGTTGTCTGATGACCCCTGCTTGGTGGTCTCTCCCAGTCAGTAGGCATGGGATCAGAAACCCACTTAAAGCTCTCTGGCTGCCCCTTGGTGGAAGGGGTGTGCTGCGCTGGAGGGAATCACACTTCTCTGCCTAGATTCTTCAGATAAAGCAGGGGAAAAGTCTAAGCCCACTGATCCACAGGGACTGTGGCCACCCCACCCCTCAGGGGCTACGTTCCAGGGAGATCAGTGTTCTGTCCATAAACCCCTGACTGAAATTGCTGAAATTCCCACAGGGAGCCCTTGCCTGGTGGGGAGGAATAGATCTGGGTCTGGCGTAAAGAGGCGGTCTGGATCTGGCGTAAAGAGGCAGTCTGGCCACGATCTGCCACAGCTGCTGTGGTGCACTGTGGGGAATTTCTCCTTGGTCCAAACTGTCCAGTCTCCCTGGCACTGGCAGGGGAAAACAGCTGACTGAAGCTGCAGTGATGGCAGCCACCCCTTTGCCCCAGGAACTTGGTAGTCTTGGGCAGCCTCCAGCTGAGCAGCCACTGAGAATCTACACAGCTCTGTGCTTGGGACCCAAGGCCCTGCTGATAGGGCTCACAAGGGGATCTTCTTATCCATGGGTTGCACAAATCTGTGGAACATACATGGTTTCCTGGGTAGGGTAGCACAAGCACTCACTGCCTCCCTTGGCTGGGGGTGAGAGCTCCCCTTGCTCCCTGTGGCTCCCAGGTGGGCCATTTTGCCACCCAGCTTTTCCTCACTCTCCATGGTTCGGGCCAGCTGCCTGGTCAGTCCCAAGGAGAGGACCTGGATACCTTAGTTGCTGGGGGAGGATTCACTCACCATTTCTTTCTTCTCAGTGGGAGCCTCTGCTTAAAAAAAAATTATTTAATGAGAATTGCAGAGGCAAAAATTTCTATATTATTCATGTGCAGTTTCCAAAGAACCATGGCATTGTGAGTAATAACAGCATTGCTAACCTATTTTTTAAATTGGAAAGTATGAGATTCACCAGGAATGACACATACAATCATTCCTGCATAAAGAATAGGTCCTAGACCTGAAGAGAGAGAGAGGTGCCTGACTGAACAATATACAGGTGTGCAGGTGATTTTGCCTGAGGTTTGCAAACCCTAAGAAATCATATTCCTATTCCTTCTAATGCATTCAAATTTTCTATTTCATTGTTAATATTCTTTGTCCTTGCAAATGACATTCTTTGTCATTGTGAGGAAAATTATAGGTAACACCATGAATCCAAGGTAAAATCAAATACTATATTTAATGGAATTGGGTTCAATATAATTATATTGATTACATACTAAAAGACTACACGTAGTGCGAATGAAGAATTTATTTTAATATTTTTTATACTAGTGAATAATAGCCATCTAAATAGCTAAATACACAGATGAAAAGGAAGTCATTGTAGAAGCAATTCTGAACTATCAGAATAGCAACAAGATAAATGCTTGTGTTACAGTTTTTAAAAGCAATATCACTATAAAATATATTTATTAAAGAATATATACAATGTTTAAATCTATTGCTTTAATCATCATAAAATCGGTGCTTATTACTCAATATAAGATATATATTTTTATAAACATTAAAGTCTTTTTATGCCCATATCTCATATCCTCTCCTAAGAAATACATGCTATTTTAAATCTAACATTAATATTTCTTTGACTTTTTATACTTTTAATATATCTTTGTATTTATAAACAAAACCTATGTATTTTGATCATTTGCTCTTTAGTAATGCATAGTTTATGTTTGCCTCATTTTGACATTTCTATATAGTGCTCCTTTATGATTATTTTCCTCAATCATATATTTTGTTTAGTTGTTGATCCATGTTGATATTTGTAGACTTCGCTTATTTTAGTGTTGTTAGTATTCTTTAGTACTAATATACTAAAACAAATTTATTTTTTTGTCCCCAGCTTTTGCTATTAGAAATAATGCTACTATAAACATGAACATGTCTCAGTTCATTTAAATTCCAGTTTTTCCTTGGTTATGTATCTAGGAGTGAATTGCTAAATTTTAGGACAAGCAACTCTTTAATTTTACATGATGATGCCAAATTGTTCTCAAACTACTGTGTCAAATTGCAAACGCACCAGCAATAACTGATAGTTCCTACTCTTTCACATCTCTTCTGCTCTTGCTTTGTCAGAATTTCTAATTTTTGCTCATTTCGATATTTACCTAATCCATGTGACTGCAAATCAGATGAATAATTACCGTAAGCATAATAACTTTTCTAGTGAATTTAATATAGCTAGATTTTCTCCTTTTTCACAAATGGTTGCTTCAAAACATCTTACTCTGTTGTCTTCTCACTTTATATACCACTCAAGCTTAAGATAGTTAGACATACATTTTTGTCGGTCATTTGTGTGTGAAATGACATCTCATTGGGGCTTGAACTAACATTTCCATGT
This sequence comes from Gorilla gorilla gorilla, assembly GCF_029281585.2. Taxonomy (NCBI): domain Eukaryota; kingdom Metazoa; phylum Chordata; class Mammalia; order Primates; family Hominidae; genus Gorilla; species Gorilla gorilla. Next base: position 177,960,378 of record NC_086017.1, read on the forward strand.
TTGCTAATGAGATTTGTCAGTCGCCTGCTTTTTGTTGAGTAGTTTTTCTTTTTTCTTCTTTAATTTATAGATATCTGTTGGAGGCTTATTAGTGATGTAAATATAGGTTTCCAATTTTTAACTTCTCTCCACTTACCTTATAAATCTTCTCATGAAAATAATTTTGTCATCATGGAAACTATTTATTTTAATTTAAGGTTTCAGCTTGTTTTATTTTGAGGACATTAAATATTCTCTTTAGCCTTTCATATTCAGGTCTTCAATGCAAAGGGAAGAATTTGTATTAATGGTGAGAAAAAGTTAATCAATTTTATTTTTATATGAATATATAATGTTGTCAACAACATTTATTATCCTTTCTAAACTGATATGAAAAACTATCAAGTGGTAATATAAATGTGTTTGTTTCTTGGCCAAATATTTGCTATTGGTTTTTCTATTCTTGAACCAATACCACATTGCTTTATTATTATCATAAATTTATAAAAAGATTTGATAACTAGTAAAGTGTTTTTTTAGAATCAGCTTACTATTTTCCACACAATCTTAAGAGTTGCTTTAGCTTGCCTTATAGAGATGATCTGAGAATTTACATTTATACATATTATATGTCTTTTTAATGTCATTCAAAATGTTTATTATTTTCTCCATGATTATTTTTCCCATTTTTTGCTAGATTTATTTCCATATATTTTATTTTTTAAGACATATTCTTGTGATACGATAGAAGCAGTTACAATATGCAGCCACCACCCATGTCAGGAAAGAAAGCGCTGAGAACCACCCTAGAATTTCCTCCATGTGTTCTACCCTAATCTTACCTCTCTTAATTTTTTCAGTCAGCACTATCCTTTTATAATACTTTACTTCCTTTAATTTCTTCAAAATGTTTTTGCCTAATATATTTCCCTAGATACCATAATTAAGTCTTGCCCACTGAAAAGCAGTGCCTTTTAAGTCTCCTTTACTCTTTAGGTTCTCCTTCCTTCCCCTTTATCTTTCTTATAATGTATTTATTGAAAACCAGACGAAACTTAATCTGTAGATCTTTTCACAGTGTGGATTTTGCTGAATGATAAGCATATGATGGGGTTTGACATAATCTTCTGTCATTTGTTTTTCTTAAAATTGGCGGCAGGATCCAGGGGCTTTACTAGATTCATGATCAGTTCCTTTGGAGACACTACAGCTTTTCCTTAACTAGATGTTTATAATGTCTGCTTGTCTTTCTTTTTGTGATATTAAATCTATTGATACTCCATAACTATGTTGGCTAATTTGGAAGATAAAAGGCAATACTATGCTAACTCTGTATATTTTTATTTAACAAGAATTTTTCATAAGAAACTACTTTCCTTTAATATCGTTTATTTAGGTAGGAAGGATAAAAAACATGTCTGAACCTTTCTGTTTTTTATTAGCTGTCAAAAATTGAGTTAGTCTTTTGCATGTTAATTTGTTTCCGTTCTCTATAGATTCTGGATTTAAGCATTTTTCAGATGCAATGTTTGTGAATATCTTCTCCCATTCTGTAGGTTATCTGTTTGCTCTGTTGATGGTTTATTTTGCTGTGCCATAGCTCTTTAGTTTAATTACATTCCACTTTATTTTTGTTTTTGTTGCAGTTGCTTTTGGGGACTTACTAAGTATTCTTTGCAAAGGCCAATGTTGAGAAGAGCATATCCTAGGTTGTCTTACAGGATTTTTACATTTTGAGGTCTTACACTTACATTTTTAATGAATTTTGATTTAATTTTTGTATATGGTGAGAGGTAGGGGATCCAGCATCAATCTTCTGCATATAGTAAGCTACTTATCCAAGCACTATTCATTGAACAGGGAGTCCTTTCCCTATTGCTTAATATTGACAGTCAGGTGTTATCTTTTGTTCACCCTTTTGAGAATCAGATGGCTGTAGGTGTATGACTTTATATCTGAGTTTTCTATTCTGTTCCATTGGTCTACATATCTGCTTTTGTAACAGTACTATGCTGTTTTTGTTACTGTGGCTTTATAGTATAGTTTGAAGACAACGTACTGTGAGGCCTCCAGTTGTGGTCTTTTTGCTTAGGATTGCCTTTGCTATTTGGGCTTTTTGTTTGTTTGTTTCATATGAATTGTTGAATAGTTTTTTCTAATTCTGTGAAAAATGTCATTAGTAGTTTTATAGGAATAGCAATCAATCTGTAGATTGCTTTGGGCAGTATGGCCATTTTGATGATATCGATTCTTCCAATTCATGAGCATGGAACGTTTTTCCATTCATTTGTGTGACTGCTGATTTCTTATAACCCAATTAAAAAATACATAAAGGACATAAACAGATACTTCTTAAAAGAAGACATACAAATAGCCAACAAACATATGAAAAAATGACCAGCATCCATAGTCACCAGAGAAATGCAAATCAAAACCACAAGATACCATCTCACAACAGTCAGAGTGGCTGTTGTCATAAAAAAGCAGATGCTGGCAAAGCTGCAGAGAAAAGGGAACACTTAAACACTGTTGATGGGAATGTAAATTAGTTCCGCCACTGCAGATAGCAGATTGGAGATTTCTCGTAGAACTTAAAGCAGAGTTATGATTTGACCCAGCAATCCTGTTTATTGGATATATACTCAAAAGTAAATAAGATATTCTACTAAAAAGACATATGCATTTGCATGATCATCCCTGCTCTATTCACAATAGCAAAGACAAGGAATCAACCCAGGTGCCCATCAATGATAAATTGGATTAAAAAAATGTGGTACATAAACACCAAGGAATACTTTGTAGCCATAAAAAAGAATGAAATTATGTCTTTTGCAACAACATAGATGAAGCTGGAGGCCATGATACTAAACAATATTAACACATGAACAGGAAAACACATATCGCGTGTTCTTACTTATAAGTGGGAGTTAAGCACTGAGCACACATAAAGATAAGTATGGGAACAGTAGACACTATGGACTACTGTTAGTCATAGAGAGTGGAGGGAAAGGGCAGTGGGTTAAAAAAAAAAAACTATGCTCTATAAAAGAAAAACCATAGTGGGCACTATGTTCATTATCAGGATGATGGGATCTGTAATCCAAACCTCAGCATCACACAATATTCCCATGTAACAAATCTGTGCACGTATATTCTGTATCTACAAGTTGAAATTTAAAAAAAAAAGAATTGAGTTACTTCTTTAACATTATTGGTAGGCAAAATATTTTAATAACATTATGAAATCATGGATATAAGTATGTTTGGTAAATTTCAGTCTATTACAATTTTTTTTTGAGGCTCATCATGTCTCATGTTTCCAACAGTCACAGCCTCTGAAAGTTGGTTCTGAGCCCTTTTGACAGGATTCTAGTGGTCTTTGATAATGTCCTTAATCTTATATTCCAACTCATCTTGCATAATTTCTGTCACAGACCTAAAATCTGCCATTTCTCCAAGAAAGACTTAATATTCTTTGGGGAGAATATTCTAAACAGAGAATCTCTTTGTCATTGGGCTAATCAATGTTTCTAGGCCTCTTCTGTGGACAGCAATTTCTTTCTGTTTCCAATGTCTTTCTATCTCTCTATGACTATCTATAGCTCTTTCATTTTGTGTGAAAGCTGTTGGTGTTCTATGACTAGATTAGTTAAGTTGAGAGATTCAAAATGTCTCTGTCACAAACACAATTCACAAGAGCAAAACACATCATGCATGCATATGTGTGTGTGTGTGTGTGTGTTAAAATAAATATTAAAGAAAAGGTGCATCAAGAGTTTCTACTGATACTTTTAACCCTAATATAAAACTATGGGTTTTTTACTTACCCTTTTCTCTATTGCATCTTTATGTCTCTTCCTCCACAAGAAAATCCTAACTCTTAATGATAGATAATGATAAAAGGAGAGTATCATATGATGGCTCATTTACTGTATTCAGTATTAAACACATGACAGTTTCAAAATGGCAATACTAATATTACCCCTCCAGTATAATGACTAAGAACAGTGAATTTTGTTTTGCATATGTTTTCCTCATGTTCAGAAGGAGAATAAATACAAAGAAACAACCCAGGCACTTCAGAATCAAACTGCTGACAACTGAGAAAGAGAAAATTTTGAAAGTATCCAAGAGCAACTACAAAATCATGCCTAACTATTCAAGACAAACTTTGAAACAGAGCACAATGGAGTGACATGTTGAATGCACTGACAGTAAACAAAGTGCCAGCATAGAATTCTGTGTCCAAAGAAAAATATTTTTCAAAATGGGAGTGGAAAGAGTGATGTTTTCAGACAAATAGAAACTGATAGAATTAATCACTACTAATCTAGAGTATTTAGTATATAGTCTTTAATCTTTAGTATCTAGAAATACTAAAAAGATTTTTTCTGGCAGAAAGAAAATAATTCTAAATAGAAGCATAAAAATGTAGTAATAAGTGAAGAATTCCAACTCAATGTATAATAAACATAAATGGATAACAATATATTTAAAAATAAGGATGTCTACAGAGATTTAAAATATTTATGGAAATTAAAAGTATAAGAAATATAGCATAAAATGTGGGAAAATGTAAATGGTGCAATGTTATTGTATTGTCCAGAAAATGGAAAGGTTTAAATGTAGCCAGATTAAAATAAGTCAATGTAATGGCATGCAATCTGTCAGTTAACCACTAGAAAAAACCAAAAAGATATTACTAATAGGCCAGTAGTAAGAAAATAAAATGATAACAACAGTCATGCAAATAACAATAGTGAATTAATCTATATAATTAAGCCATTAAAAAATAAATTAAGCCGAAGCAAAGAAATGTATAAGAGCAGAAGTTAAACAACAAAGAAAGCTGTCCTTCAGTACCATTGACAAATTCAAGTTGTTTCTTTGGAAAGATTAATTATGTTGTTAAATCTTTAGTAAGACTAATCAAGGAAATAAGAAACAAACCGTAAATTAGGAAATACAAAAGAATAGGATGATAGATGCTCCAGCTATTAGAATGATAACAAATTATTATCAAAAACCTTATGGCAATGAATTTGAAAATTTAAATGAAATTATCAAATTCCATGAATTACAGATTTTTCCACAAATAGACACATAAATATAGGCACCTGATTTTTGACAAAGGGGTCAAGGCAATACAATGGAAAAAATAGATGGTATTTTCAACAAATGGTTTCAGAATAACTAAACATCTACATTCAAACAAAGTAAAACCAGACACAAATCTTACACCCTTCACAAAAAATTAACTCAAAGAGAATCATAGACTTAAATGTAAAACACAAAACTATAATGCTCCTGGAAGACAATATAGGAAAAATCCAAGATGACCTTTGGTTTGGCAATGACTTTTTAAATATGAACAGCAAAGATATGATCCATGAAGGAAAGAATTGACAAGCTGGATTTAATTATAATAAGATACTTCTGCTCTGAAAATGGCATTCTCAATAGAGTGAGAAGACGAGCCATAGAATGGAAGAAAATATTTTAAAGAACATATTTAATAAAGAACTATTATCTAAAATATACAAAGAACACTTAAAACTCAACAATATGAAAACTACATGATTAAAAAGTGGGTAAAAACCTGAACAGACACATTATTAAGGAAGACATATAGATGGCAAATAAGCACATGTAAGAAGGCTCAATATCATATGTTACTAGCAACTTGCAATTTAAAAAAAAAACCCTAAATGCCATTATAAACCTATTAGAATAGCCAAAATCAGAAACATTGACAACATATACATATGAGCCAAAAGAAATGGTCACATGTGGCCGGGCGCCGTAGCTCACACCTTTAATCCCAGCACTTTGGGAGGCTGAGGCGGGTGGATCAGGAGGTCAGGAGATACAGACCATCGTGGCTAACACGGTGAAACCCCGTCTCTGCTAAAAATACAAAAAAATTAGCTGGGCGTGGTGGCGGGTGCCTGTAGTCCCAGCTACTCGAGAGGCTGAGGCAGGAGAATGGCATGAACCTGGGAGGCAGAGCTTGCAGTGAGCCGAGATCGCGCCACTGCACTCTAGCCTGGGTGACAGAGCGAGACTCCGTCTCAAAAAAAAAAAAAAAAAAAAAAGAAAGAAAAAAGAAAAAAAACAAATGGTCATATATATCCATCAACAGTTGGGTGCAGAAATAATTGTGGTATCTTTAATACTATTAGACAAAACGGAAATGGCAGGTATGTTTAGCAACAGTAACGGTAGGATAGTTAAACTGATCATGCTATATTCTTATAATAGACTTCTAATAGAATTCTATTCAACAATCAGAAAACCACAATTATGACAACATGCAACATGGATCTGTTTCACAGATTAAAATCTATAAACAGAGCATATAGATTATGATTGCCCTCGTATGATGTTCAGCAACAGATAAAACTAATATATGCTAATACATTAGAAAATTGATTTTATCATATATAATATATTGAGCTATATAATTAAATGTTTACATCATGTAGTTTTTCTCCATTAAAAAGATTAAAATAAACCAAATAATCCTTTTTGATTACAGTTCCAGTAGGGCTACAAGGTTTTACTTATTATTTTCAAGCCTAAAATTTGTCACTCAAGTCTTTTCTGCATTACAGTTTTGCTCTTTGGAACTCAACTGTTGGTCGAATTTTCATTTTGTATCTTGTTTTATTTTTGGTAGGTGCACTGTCTTCCTTTTCTGACAGCTTTCAAAATTGTGTGTGTGGCTGTGCATGTATGTTTGTGTCACAGTTTCTATTCAATATGTCTACGTGAAAGTATTTCTTGTAATTCACTGAGTTTCCTGAATCTGAGAATTTATATTTTTCATAACTTTGATAATTTTTATATATTATTTATTAGAATATTGCCACTCTTTTGTTCTTAATATACTTTAAAAAAACTGTCTAAAGTTTTAGTTAGACGTGTTAAATTTTATCACTCTATCCACATTGTTTCAACTTGTCCTATATATTTTCCAACTCTTTGTCTATCTGTGGCCAGTTATGAGTAGTTTCTATAGGTCTGCATTCTAGTTCCATAATTCTCTTTTTCAATTGGTCTAATCTTTTCACCTGGTCTAATCTTTTCACCTTTTAAAACAACTCAAATATTGTTGCTGTCTTCACTTATTTTTCATTTACAGAGATTCTGACTGGTTCTCTTCCAATTCTGTTTATTTTGACAGTTTTATGTTTCATTATTCTTTTTTGATTACTTCTTTTATACTTTGAACACTTTATACATATTTATTTTATATTTTGATCAGATAATTCCTGCACTTTCTGACTTAAATCATCTTATTATTTGTTTTTCTTATCTCCCTTTCTCTGATTTATGATCTTATTTTTCTCATGTGTTTGTGGTGTTTGTTTATGAATTTTTATTTCTTGAAAAATAAAATTCTTTATTTGAAAGAATTTATTCTTAAGAATTTATTTATTCTTAATAAATACATTTATTTGTTTGAGGAAAATATTTTACTTTTTAATAGTTACTACCCTGGTTGTGGTGGACGTTAAAACGCCCATTTACTTCTATTCAATATCATCTGTATTTGCTACAAAAACATGAGTTATATTTTAGAGCTTTTAATGCCATATATTTAGCTTGACATTTAACCCCAAAATTACTTGAAAAAGTGCTTACAATAAAAAAATTTCAGGATAAACTTAATTTTATCTAACTCAGAACAGAGCCTGAGTCAGGTAAATTTATTCACTATTTCCATCAGCCATGCAAATTGCATTCTGGTGTAACTTTTAAATACTTTTTTTATTAGGTTTCTTGGCTTTAAGCAGTGGTCATCAATTTTGATCTCCCTTAGTACAGTAGAACCAGACTTTACCTTGTATTCATCATGGAAAATCTATTAAAATCCAAGCTAGCAGTACAGAGACTACCACTTATCAGTATAATCCCTCAGCACAAACAATGACTTAGTAGCCATTTCTTCTCTTGATTCATAGTTTTGTCTTATTTTGTTTCTAATGCCTTAGGTAATATTTCTTCCGTGTGAGTCATGCATCTTAAAATAATTTTTAACTAAAATATTAAGTAGTCTATACAAAGAAGTTTTCTCTGGTTATCAGTTTGTTCACATTGAGAGAACAAGTCATATTTTCACTACTCTTTGAGCAAGCAGAATCCACTCTAAGCTATTTTGTCTTCCATATACACTCATTTTGTGCTAGGAGTGTAAATCCTATCTCTATCAAGTGCATATGTTATATTTTAGGCTCAACATTTGAAATTTTTATTGCATGGTTAATATGTATTGTATAGGGTATTTAAAAATAACATGTCTAAGATAATTTTTGGCTGTTCTCCCATTAAGTTGACCAACCACAATTTTCACCACTTTAATAAACAGCATCTCTATTCCGTCTTTTATACAGATCAAAATGTTAGAAATCACCCTTTATACTTCACTCTAACAACGCACATTTAATCCATCAGCAAATCTTGCTCACTTTAGCTTTAAAGTGAATTCAAATTTCTACCAATTTACCTTACTCACACTGTGAGCAACTGTCTGTCTTTCCATTCTCATCTTACACTTCCTGCTTTGCACATCACAAAAGTGTTGTCAAGGCTAACAGGAACCACTAAGACGTGTTGAGGCACACAGAGGATAAAAATAACTGAAATCAGCTATTATTCTAAACCGAAAGGAGAGCGGTAATATAAACTGTCTGAGGATATCTGGAGCTCTAAGTAAGGGCTGCCTTAGAAGAGCTGTGTTTCAATATTTTCTATTGAAATTTATGGCCTGATGAAGAGTGGACAAGAAAAAAAAAAAACCTCCATCATCATTTTGCCTTTAGATTTGAAATTAGGTTAATAGAAATAAGTAACCCCATGTAATTCACCTTAAAACTTACAAAAGACCAAACATTACAAAACCCAGAGGTATAGAATCGGTATAGGATTTGAAGGCCCAGCAGACAGTTTGCTATGACAGGTTAATTTGAAGTATTGTAATGTTCATTAAGTTACTGTGTTTCCAGAATCTAAATTAGATGAGAAATATAATTGTGGTTTTCTAACTTGATAATCAAATTATGTTAACATGGGTCCTTTAGCTTTTAAAATGACTAGCTTTGGTTTAGAAAGGTGGTATTAATCCACTCTCTATTCTTGAAAATTTGGATGGAAGAATTCTGAAGTTGCCTGCTGTTTTCCTTTAGCGCTGAGGTTCTTAAGGTTAGTTTTATATTACTCTGGAATCAAGTATTTTAAATTGTCTTTTTTATTTTAATGATCTCTCACCAATAATTGTTTGAATCTATCCATTTATAAGGTTATCAGACCTACAGTTCCCTAAGAGGAACTGCATGATCTCTTCAATCAGAAATACACAATAGAAGCGGGTATATGTCCCATGCATTTTCAATAGTAAACACTACGTATACCTACATAAGAGTTAAAATCCAGATGTGGGACCTTTTGATACCATCAGTGATATATATATTTTTAAACTGGTACAGAGAAGTGAAAAGATTAAATTCTACTTCTATTTTTTTTTTTTTTTTTTTTTGAGACGGAGTCTCGCTCTGTCGCCCACGCTGGAGTGCAGTGGCGCAATCTCAACTCACTGCAAGCTCCGCCTCCTGGGCTCACGCCATTCTCCTGCCTCAGCATCTCGAGTAGCTGGGACTACAGGCACCCGCCACCACGCTGGGCTAATTTTTTTTGTATTTTTAGTAGAGACGGGGTTTCACCGTGTTAGCCAGGATGGTCTGGATCTCCTGACCTCGTGATCCGCCCGTCTCGGGCTCCCAAAGTGCTGGGATTACAGGAGTGAGCCACCGTGCCCAGCCAAATTCTACTTCTTAAAAATCACAAAAACTAGTTTAAATTGATGAATTGTTCGTATGTTCAAAATGTAATGATAAAGAAAGTCAACACCCGTCATTTGTATTAACTGGTTTTTTTTAAATAAAAAATTGTTAATGTTAGAAACATAGTATGAAGTGCCTTTATCTGCTTAGACCTAAGGAAGATTTTAAAGTTGGGTTGCAAAGGAAATGATTATGCTTCAATTTCTTAGTAGTTAAAAAGTGCTAAATACTACTTGAAATTATTGTTTACAGATTAGTGACAAGAGCTGGGGTTAGGATCCGGTTGGACTCTGACATCCGGAAACCCTCAAACATACAGAACTTCCAAACTCAAGTCCAGCCATAAGCTATTTTGCCAACATGTCAGAGTAATCTGTATTTTTGTATATGATTTCTACTTTTATAGACTTGTTTTAAAACAATAAAACACATTTTTATAAAAATGAAAAAAAAAAACTCCATCATCATTCTCTCCCAATTAGCTGATCTTCTAAAAGTACTTTCCATTTTCTCAACCATAATGGAACTGAAAGGGCACGGGAACCTATTTTAAACAGCATCCTGAGACACAGTGTAGGGTAAAATATTTGCAGAGGCAGGAAAAAAAAAATAACCAGTCAGTATATCTAATTTTATGTTACGAACATACATGAATCACAGAACAGTTTTTTCACTCAAGTGTTATATATTAAATGCCAAGAATATCTCTAGCACTCTTCTGCACACTGGGGATGCAGCAGTAACCAGGACAGACCATATAATCTGCACTCAGTTAAGAAGGAAACCATTGAAAAAATGAACAAACAAAGAAGTAATATCATATTACATAATATTTGATATAAACAGAAATATTGATATGCAAGATGGTATTTGAATAAAATGTAGTAAATACATCAAACCTTGAACATTGGGAAGAGAAATGTTCTAGGCAGAGGCACGGAGATAAAAATAAATACTCCTGATTCCTTGTAGATCAGATGAATACAAATTATTTTTGATATTATATTAAACCATTCTTTCACAGATATGATCTCATCTAATAGTCTCATTTACAAATGAGATTGTTACACCTAATTAGTAAAGTGTATGATTGGGGCTTAGCATACCGTCTGCTATATGGTAAAAACTCAATAAATATTGCAAGTTCTTTTTTTTTCATTATTGTTTTTATTTTGATGATATGATGATTACTGCATTTCAAGGCCAAGGCTATTTTATTGACTGCAACCTTTTAAAATGTAAGAGAGTAATAAAAAAAAAGAGAATAATATTAATTAATTCAGACTATATCTCTACATAGAGCTGGAAAAATATTATAAAAATATATTTTGCAGTTAAATTGGGTATCTTTCATATAGATAAGCTAGATCACATATATTTAATGAAGCAGTATAACTAGCATTATTCACTAGTAGTTCTGTTACCAAACACAATCTTAAGTAGTTTAATGAATTCCAGTGTCATCAGTCTGGTGACATTTTAAATTTTAAATTCCAATACACTTTGATTACAGAGTCCAAAATTATCTTTGCTACTAAAAAATAACATTTTATATCATAAGACCACGTCTGTGATAAACATTGAAACATGTATTATTGAAAAGGAGTTATTCTTAGCATTTTCTCCTACGTGATCTACCCTTTCTTATTTCTTCTCTTTTCTCTTAACATTATTTCCTTTTTAAATTATCGTTAGACTATATTATATTCTCTCACATTACTTTTTGCAATTAGTTAAGATAGTTCTATTAATGGCTGTAGATTACAGACTAAATTTATCTAAGTATTTATGAGTGCTTACTAACTATACATGGTTTGTGTTTTATAAATGGTCTCATACCACAATTAGTTTTATGATCCAGTCAGACAAATTGCTAAATACATTTTCTAATTACAAAATAATAATTTATCTCATTCCGTTTTTTAAATATTTCACTTTGGAGAAACCCCTTTGAGTTACTAACAAGTGTATATGGTGAAATAAGGTCAACAACAACAACAACAATAATAACTGCTAAGCTTATTTTTTCCTTTACCCATTAAGTACTTCATAGTTATTATATCTCATAACTTAACCCTTATGATAACATGATTAGCTGTTTTATTCCTATTTTGCAGATAAAAATACTGAGGGCATGAAAAAGTAAGTACTTAACTGAGTTCCAGTGCTACTAGGTACACTACTTTAGATTTGTATCTGTCTGTAGTCCATCTGCAACCCAAGCCCAAGCATTTACACTCAGGTTCACTGTCAGTGATATTCATAACTATTCATAAGATATTCATAACTCTTAGGATCATAAATACTGGCACACAGGCACATACTTTTCCAGGCATTCTAGGAATTATTTACTTTCTAAACTTCTTTCAAAATGACTTTTTATTTTTATTTTTCTTATGGTGTCTGGTAATTTCTGAAGTATTAATTTATTAAGTGTACTTTAGTGGTATAATGGATGCATCTGCAATGCTAATTGTAGAGAGAATTACTCTTCAAGTAATTACTGCATAACTTTTCCTCTAAGGAAATCAAAATAATATACTTTGGTCTTAGGTTAATTTTTATCTCAAACATCGATTGAGTTAGCTTTACAACACATGTAATTTTATGTTTAAGTTTTTAAAATTGGTTAAAATATAAACTAATACTATGTTCTCTAGCATGGAGAAGATAATAAAACATATTTTGAAATTACTTACATAGATTATATTCAAAATCATGTCATTTATTTATGTTTCTTTCTAATTTAAATTTTTTTCTTTTTTTTTTTATTGATCATTCTTGGGTGTTTCTCGCAGAGGGGGATTTGGCAGGGTCATAGGACAATAGTGGAGGGAAGGTCAGCAGATAAACAAGTGAACAAAGGTCTCTGGTTTTCCTAGGCGGAGGACCCTGTGGCCCTCCGCAGTGTTTGTGTCCCTGGGTACTTGAGATTAGGGAGTGGTGATGACTCTTAACCAGCATGCTGCCTTCAAGCATCGGTTTAACAAAGCACATCTTGCACCGCCCTTAATCCATTTAACCCTGAGTGGACACAGCACATGTTTCAGAGAGCACAGGGTTGGGGGTAAGGTCATAGATCAACAGGATCCCAAAGCCGAAGAATTTTTCTTAGTACAGAACAAAATGAAAAGTTTCCCATGTCTACTTCTTTCTACACAGACACGACAACCTTCCGATTTCTCAATCTTTTCCCCACCTTTCGCCCCTTTTCTATTCCACAAAACTGCCATTGTCATCATGGCCCGTTTTCAATGAGCTGTTAGGTACACCTCCCAGACGGGGTGGTGGCTGGGCAGAGGGGCTCCTCACTTCCCAGTAGGGGCGGCCGGGCAGAGGCACCCCTCACCTCCCGGACGGGGCGGCTGGCCGGGCGGGGGCTGAACCCCCACCTCCCTCCCGGACGGGGTGGCTGCCGGGCGGAGACACTCCTCACTTCCCAGACGGGGTGGCTGCCGGGCGGAGGGGCTCCTCATTTCTCAGACAGGGCGGCTGCCGGGCAGACAGGCTCCTCACTTCTCAGATGGGGCGGCTGCCGGGTGGAGGGTCTCCTCACTTCTCAGACGGGGCAGCCAGGCAGAGACGCTCCTCACCTCCTAGACGGGGTTGTGGCCGGGCAGAGACGCTCCTCCCTTTCCAGACGGGGTGGCGGGGCAGAGGGGCTCCTCACATCCCAGACGATGGGCAGCCAGGCAGAGACGCTCCTCACTTCCCAGATGGTGTGGCGGCCAGGCAGAGGCTGCAATCTCGGCACTTTGGGAGGCCAAGGCAGGCGGCTGGGAGGTGGAGGTTGTAGCAAGCCGAGATCATGCCACTGCACTCCAGCCTGGGCACCATTGAGCACTGAGTGAATGAGACTCCGTCTGCAATCCCGGCACCTCGGGAGGCTGAGGCTGGCAGATCACTCGCGGTTAGGAGCTGGAGACCAGCCCGGCCAACACAGCGAAACCCCGTCTCCACCAAAAAAATACGAAAACCAGTCAGGCGTGGCGGCGCGCGCCTGCAATCGCAGGCACTCGGCAGACTGAGGCAGGAGAATCAGGCAGGGAGGTTGCAGTGAGCCGAGATGACAGGAGTACAGTCCAGCCTCGGCTCGGCATCAGAGGGAGACCGTGGAAAGAGAGGGAGAGGGAGACCGTGGGGAGAGGGAGAGGGAGACCATGGGGAGAGGGAGAGGGAGACCGTGGGGAGAGGGAGAGGGAGAGGGAGAGGGAGTGGGATCCAATTTAAATTATAAATTGTATGTGAGGACAGCGGCAGCCTTTTTGAAGTGATCACTACCATGATGTCAGCTGCAGTGGGGAACAGGGCCAGACCAAGGGTCATCAGGTGCAGATACTGAGGTGGGCAATACCTGGAGCCCACCCCTGGGAGCATCCCCAGAGTTCGCCACCATGGGAACCCACCCCTGGAAGACACCACAATGGGGCCAGACCTAGCTGCCTGCGGCAGGACAGCAACATGATCAGTCATGGAGGAGTAGGCAAAGAGGGGCCCTGAGGTTTAGCTGGGCCCAAGGTGGTGCCACACTTGCACATGGAGTGTGGGGACTGGGCCCAAGTTGTGGGCTGTGCTTCAGGGGCCCCTGAAGGAAGGAAGTGGGAAGGAAGTGGGAGCGGCACCCACAGCAAAATGTACATCACCACAGAGTTGTATGCTACCCCCGTAGAGCCGGCCACTACCAGCAGAGCCAGACTCCACATGTTGGAGCAGCTTAGCACTGGGCCCAGGCATGATGTGTTGGACTTAGAGCCCTTGCCCCAGCATATGAGGAGGTGCAGCTGGTGCTGCATGCTCCACAGAACCAGTGGGAGCCAGCAACAAGTAGGAGCCCCACCCTCTCCGAGTTGGCAGGGCGGAAGCTCCCTGGGTAAAGCTGCAGCTGCCCTGCCAGGCTGCGGACCCAGGCATCTCTGCACTCTTGGGGCCCAGGGAAGACCCCCTTGCCCCACAGGTTCAGAAGTGCCTGCTCCTCCTGCTGCCTGGCTTCTCCCCACTGTCAGCTCCCTCTCTGGTCTTGAAATAAGGTTGAAGCCAAGCCCAGGTGCTGTTGCAACCCTGCCAGGTGTGCACATGCTCAGGGAAGCCATGACATGCCAGCTCCCTGCTGCCTCAGGCCCCTGCAGATTTTAGGCACCAAGAAGCACAAGAGGGAGGCCGAGGAGGAGGGACTCAGGGAAGCTTGGTCCTGATCTGAATGTGCCCCTGGGCACAAACAGCTTGAGTGCCATAAACAGCAGTGGGAGGCAGACAAGATCCTAGACAGAAAGGGGCAGGTCCCCTGTGAAGCTGCCCCTGAAGCTGGGGAGGGCCTGGGAGCCAGGCTGGAGGGGAAACTTGTAGTGCTCTTCCCTGGGCCCGCCCATGGCCACCCATGACTGCCAATGGACCAATCAGCATTCACTTCCTCCATTCTGAGGCCCATAAAAGCCCCAGACTCAGCCAGACTTAAAGAGAGGATGGTATGATCAGCTGCAGAAAGGAGTTGCCTTCTCTCATGAGAGCCAAGGAGACAATGGGATAATCAGCTGCCTAGAGGAGCTGCCATTTCTGCTGAGATCTGAATACTCATTGTGGTACCCTGGCTGTGGAGAGGAAGTACCCACTGCAGGCCTCCTCTGAGCTGTTTTATCATTCAATAAAGTTCCTATTCATCTTGCAAACACATCCCTTGCTCACCAAGTTGTGGATGACAAGAGGAGAGAAGAGAGGAGGAGAAAAAAAGCCACAGCCCTTTCGGAATCCCAGACCTAGGAGCTCCCCTACCCAGGGCTGTGACACTCTCTTTAGGGCTGTACAGTTCCTGGCATCACTAAGCTTCCAGGCACCACCACATTCCCTGAAGACAGCCATAGAAGTTGCTTATGGCCCAGTGCAGCCTTGCAGGGAGCCAGTGCCTATGCTGGCACCTAAAGGTGCCTGTCCCATGGCAGCTGGTGTGTCCAGCTGTGCACAGTTGCCAGACCCCATGCTCACTCACAACCCCTCACCACTCTGCCTGGTTCACCCTTGGCAGAGATGAGATGCAGGCAGGTACCTCAAGCCAAGTGTAGCCTCCAGGCTAAGTGTGCTGAACAAGCCCAGTGGACCAGATCAAAATTAAGGTAAAGGCACCACTGGACACAGAGGTGCTGACACTACACCCCAAGAATCTAGCTGGAGACACTACACACCAAGGATCTTGTAACATTTGTACATTGTTGTAGTTAGACTTCTTGTTTTCAGAGAGCCGTTTGTAAACAGTATGTATGTATTTATTACTTCTGAGTTTGCTCAAATTGAATATATTGTTTTTATAGTTCAAGTATATTTTTAAGTGCTTTAAAAGTATTTCTCATCATTTGGGAGAATATATAATATGCCTAAGTAAAGAGGACTAATGGCTTCTTATTCTGAGAATTCGTTAATAATTTTTAAAATGTTTCTTTTGGAGCATACGAAAATTAGGAAATTGAGAAGAGCACAGAGATAACTCCAAAGCACAACTTGGTTCTTGAAGGCAGCCCAATAGTAGACTTCTTACTGAATAGGAAGTAATGCTAGCTTTCCATCCAGATGTGCATTAATTGGGGAGATACGGTAAGTATGGCTTGGTGGAGAAATAAGTAAGTTTCAATGCAATGACTTCTAAACATTTGGTTATTTTGTGATTATCACTCAGGGAAAATGCTCTCTAGTTTTTTATGAGAATGCATGTTTAAGATTTTACTTATCTAACCGGTTTTTGGGGGTTTCTTAAGCATTTTTCAATCAGGTATAATAAAGGTGATTCCCACAAGCAGTTTCAAACTTTGCCCAGAGAATGACTAATATTTTTAGTCTCTATCACTTACTCCATGACTTAGATACAATTATAGCTATCCACTTCAAGAAAAATTATAACCAGATTGGTTTCAACACTGTTCTGGAACTGATTGTATACTATGGATACAGTCCGAACATTGTTAAGTAGTTCAAGCCAAAAGTGTAAATGGGATACCTTTTTGAGTGATGTTTCTACTACTCATAAAGCTAATAAAAGTATTGAAAGAAATTACTATTGGCCCCAAAACACTGCAAACTCAGAAATAGAGCATAGTATTAAGATAGTAAGATACTGGAAGATGCATCTTTCTCACTCTTACTGGCTATCACTGGCTCGGACAATCATAACTACAAGGAGTTTTCTACTACAGTTTTTACCAGCCTATCATTAACCACAGCCCTTCACAAACACTGCTCCTGATTCACTCTTAAAACCCATTATCTACATTTATTTAAATATTTCCCTAGCTATTTTTGAAAAGCTACTGGTCCAGAAACATAGATGATAGGAGAAGATATTCCACCCTGGTACTGCAATAATCAAAATCAAGTTTATATAAGTTGCAGTAGACACAGAAAGAATGCTAGTAAGAGTGCACACTCCAATAATAATTTTTATAAACTACATAAGTTCAGAAATTTTTAAAACTCAGCTGAGATAATGGAAGAGACTACATAAATATATTTGCAATAAAAAATTATATGAGGATCTGTACACATTGGTCTTCCTTACAGAACAATTATAAAAAAGAGAGCTGCCAAAATCTTAGTTGACAGTTATCAAGGACCAACGCAATCTCTCTGGATAAAAAAAATTTCTGAATCTTTAATTCAGTCAAGGTATATTAAGTAGAAAAAAATAAACTGAAATGTACATTAGGAAATGTTAATATCAAAAATAAAAGGAATAGTGTCTAGAATATCTGGAAATGATAATACATTTAAAACTAAAGATATAGATAATTATTTTACCAGTATATTTAGTATATTCTTTCTCTTTTAAATATACCCTTAAGAATTTCCATTGCCCTGCTTTTAGATGTTTTTACAGGTCTTTAAGAATTTTGTTCTGGTATTGAAAGTCATTTTCTCTTCGTATGTATAGGACTTCAGGTTGCTAGTATGCTCTCCGTTGATTGAAAAGAAAATGCAACACTAGTGTGACTCTCTAGTTATTGAAAAGTAAGCAATACTTTTTTGAGTTTAATGGGATAGGTTTTGTAGATATTGTATTTTTTCTCTCAGAATAATTATGTGATGTTTTCAAAATGTGTCTTTTGCAAATTTACTATAATGGATGTATAAATAAATGTTTTATTACCAAATTTGTTAATTCAATAAATATGAATTGGGTATTTTAATGTGCTATTCTGGGCACTAGGCAAACATTAATAAAAATTACAAAAAGTAATTCATCTTATGTAATTTATATTTAAGGTGGAGGGGTGGGTGCAGACAATTAACAGAATATAAAATGAAAGTCTATTTATGTGAATTTGGAAGTAATAATTACCTTGATATATGGGAAAAAATGAAGCAACAAAGAAAATGGAATGAGAATTGTCTATTCATGTCCTTGGCCTACTTTTTGATAGGATTGTTTATTTGTTTCTCTTACTAATTTGAGTTCCTTGTAGAATCTGGATATTAGTCCTTTGTTGATTGCATAGATTGTGAAGATTTTCTCCCACTCTGTGGGTTCTCTGTTTTGTTTACTCTGCTGACTGTTCCTTTTGTTGTGCAGAAGTGCTTTAGTTTAATTAAGTCCCACCCATTCATCTTTGTTTTCATTGCCTTTGCTTCTTGGTTCTTAGTCATGAAGTCTTTGCCTAAGCCAATGTCTAGAAGGGTTTTTTCAATTTCATCTTCTAGAATCTTTATGGCTTTAGGTCTTTGATTTCAGTCTTTCATCCATTTTGAGTTGGTTTTTTGTATAAGGTGAGAGATGAGGATCCAGTTTCATTGTTCTACATGTGGCTTACCAATTATCCCAGGACCATTTGTCGAATAGGGTGCTCTTTCCCCACTTTATGTTTTTGTTTCTTTATCAAAGATCAGTTGCGTGTAAGTATTTGGCTTTATTTCTGGCTTATCTATTCTGTTCCATTGGTCTATGTGCCTATTTTTTATACCTGTACCATGCTGTTTTGGTGACTATGGCCTTATAGTCACTTTGAAGTTGAACAATGTGATGCCTTCAGATTTGTTCTTTTTGCTTAGTCTTGCTTTGACTATGCAGGGTCTTTTCTGATTCCATAGGAATTTTAGAATTGCTTTTTCTAGTTCTGTGGAGAATGATGGTGGTATTTTATTTTTTTCTTTGAGGCGGAGTCTCGCTCTGTCACCCAGGCTGGAGTGCAGTGGTGCAATCTCGACTCACTGCAAGCTCCGCCTCCCAAGTTCACACCATTCTCCTGCCTCAGCATCCCGAGTAGCTGGGACTACAGGTGCCTGCCACCACGCCCGGCTAATTTTTTGTATTTTTAGTAGAGATGGGGTTTCACTGTGTTAGCCAAGATGGTCTCGATCTCCTGATCTCGTGATCTGCCTGCCTCAGCCTCCCAAAGTGCTGGGATTACAGGCGTGAGCCACTGCGCCTGGCCTGATGGTGGTATTTTGATGGGAACTGCATGGAATTTGTAGATTGTTTTTGGCAGTGTGGTCATTTTCACAGTATTGATTCTACCCATCCATAAGAGTGGGATGTGTTTCCATCTGTTTCTGTCATCTATGATTTCTTTTATCAGTGTTTTGTGGTTTTCCTTGTAGAGGTCTTTTATCTCCTTGGTTAGGTATATTCCAAAGCATTTCATTTTATTTTTTGCATGTATTGCAAAGGGGTTGACTTCTTGATTTGATTCTCAGCTTGGTTGTTCTTGGTGTATAGCAGAGCTACTGATTTGTGTATATTAATTTTGTATCCTGAAATTTTGCCGAATTCATTTATCAGTTCTAGGAGCTTTTTGGAGGGGTCTTTAGCATTTTCTAGGTATATGATAATATCATTAGCAAAGAGTGATACTTTATTTCCTTTTTACCAATTTGGATGCCCTTTATTTCTTTCTCTTACCTGATTGCTCTGGCTAGGACTTCTAGTACTATGTTGAATACAAGTGGTGAGACACAGCATCCTTGAGTCATTCCAGTTCTCAGAAAGAATGCTTTCAACTTTTCTCTTTCAGTATTATGTTGGCTGTCGTTTTGTCATAGATGGCCTTTATTTTATTGAGGTATGTCCCATGTGTGCCGATTTTGCTAAGGGTTTTAATCATAAAATGTTGCTGGATTTTGTCAAATGTTTTTTCTGCATCTATTGAAATGATTTTATGATGTTTACTTTTAATTCTGTTTATGTGGTGTATCACGTTTATTGACTCGCATCTTTTAAACTATCCCTGTATCCTTGGTATGAAACCCATTTGATCATGGTGAATTATCTTTTTGATATGCTGTTGGATTCAGTTAGCTAGTATTTTGTTAAGAATTTTGCATTTATGTTCATGAGGGATAGAATGCTCTACATCACTAATGATCAGGCAAATGGAATTCAAAACCACAATGTGATACCATCTTACTCCTGCAACAATGGCCATAATAAAAAAAAAATAATAGATGTTGGTGTGGATGTGGTGAAAAGGGAACACTTCTACATTGCTGGTGGAAATGTAAACAAGTACAAGCACTATGGAAAACAGTGTGGAGGTTTCTTAAGGAACTAAAACCATTTGATCCAACAATCCCACTACTGGGTGTATACCTAGAGGAAAAGAAGTAATTATATGAAAAAAATATTGGCACACGCATGTTTATAGCAGCACAATTTGCAATTGCAAATATATGGAACTAGCCCAACAGCCCATCAATCAACAAGAAGATAAAAAAATTTATATATATAAATAAGTTTTATAAATTTTATATATATAAATAAGATAAAGAAATATATATGTAATGTATATATATTTTTTTAAATGGAAATCATGAGTATACAATTGCATATATGTATTTGATGTTTGATAGAATTATCTAGCCTGGAGGCATTTATATATATTTATATATATATATATATGTATATATGGAAAAGTACTCAGCCATAAAAAGAAATGAATTAATGGCATTTGCAGCAACTTGGATAAAACTGGAGAAAGGTAGAAATAGTGAAAAGTCGTAGGATTCTGCATTTTTGAAGGTACAAGTAACAGAATTTCTTGAAGTATTTGATTGTGGGGTATAAAGGGAAAAGAAAAAATTATGAAGATTTTAAGATTTTTAGTATAAACAACTGGGAACACTGAATTGCCAACAGCTAAAACAGATGACTTTCAGATACTTTTAGATATTCAAATTGAAATCATGAGTAGTCAGTTGCATATACATATTCGAAGTCTGATAGAAAAAACTATCTAGCCTGGAGACATTTTTAAATCACATATAGACTAAAATTGACACTGGAAAGATGCAGGATTTATATATACTAACACATATTTAGAAGCAATATATGCACCATATTTCTGCCCATTTTTACTCTTCCATATGTTGCTGATTCTCTGTGGTTTTTCTATTATTTCTCTACCAAAGAGGTTTGTCATTGTCTACTTTTATTCTATATATTTTTTTAATTTGAGAGTACATATTATGGAATAGCAAAGGCTTTACCTCTTATTATGTCTTTACTTTCAGATTCACTTTAACTAGAAATTCTTTTTAAGTCTTTGGTCAGATTCTTGAGGCAGAATACAAATAAGCTTAAAAGAAATTGTTTTCCAGTCAAGCCTTCAGATGAGAATGCAGTCCAGCTGACACTTTAATTTCAGCCTTATCAGAGCCTGAGAAAAGAACTCTATTCAGCCACATTCTGAATGCTGACCCACATAAACTTGGACATAATAAATATGTATATTATAAGCTGTAAAGTCTGTGGTAATTTGTTTTGCAACAATAAATAATTCAAGAGCCATTTTAAATAAAATAATATAAAACAGAAAACAAAGTTAGATAAAAATAATTCATTACAATTTAATGCAAACAATTGGTATTTAGGAGTGGTGTATTTCTATAAAGATACCTGAAAATGAGTTAACAACTTTGTAACTGGGTAACAAGCAGAGAGTGTGGAGGGTTCAGAAGAAGATGAGAAGATGTGAGAGAGTTTGGAACTTCCTAGAGACTTGTTGAATAGTTGTGAACCAAATGGTGATAGTGATATGGACAGTGAAGACCAGGCTGAGAAGATCTCAGATGGAGATGAGGAAGTAATTGAGAACTGGAGCAAAGGTCACTTTTTTTCACCTTGCACGTAGAGCTGGTTGGATAGTGCCCCAGCCCTAGGGATCTGTGGAACTTTGAACTTGAGATTGATGATTTAAGGTATCTGCCTGAAGAAATTTCTAACCAGTAAAGTCTTCAAAATATTGTCTAGCTGCATCTAACAACATATGCTCATAAGCATGAGCAAAGAAATGATCTGAAACTGGAATTTATATTTAAAAGAGAAGCAGATGTAAATGTTTGGAAAATTTGCAGCCTGGCCATGTGGTAGAAAAGAAAAGCCTATTTTATGGGGAGGAATTAGAGCAGGCTATAGAAATTTGCACAAGTAAAAAAGAGCAAAATGCTAATAGTCAAGACAATGGGTAAAAGGCCTCAAAGTATTTAGGAGACCTTTGCAGCAGCATTCTTCATGGCAGACTCTTCTCACAGACACAGATGCCTAGGAAGATAGAATGCTTTCATGAGTTGGGCCCAGGAACCCGCTGCCCTGCACAGCCTCAGGACACTGTTCCCTGCATCTCAACTGCTCTGTCCCCAGTCGTGGCTCAAGAACCCCAAACACAGCTTGGGTCTCTGCTTCAGAAGGTGCAAGCTGTGAGCCTTGGCAGCCTCCATGTGTTGTTAAGCCTGCTGGTACACAATGTGCAAGAATTGAGGTTTAGGAACCTCCACCCATTTCAGAGGATGTATGAAAAGGCCTCGATGTCCAGGCAGAAGCCTGCTGCAGAGACAGAGCCCTTTTGGAGAACCACTACAAAGGCAGTGCAGAGAAGAAATGTGGAGTTGGAGCCCCCACACTGAGTCGCCACTGGGATACTGCCTAGTAAAGCTGTGAGAAGAGGGTCACTGTCCTCCAGATCCCAGGATGTAGATCCACCAACAGCTTGCACCATGTCCTTGGAAAAGCCACAGGCACTCAGCACAAGCCCTTGAAACAGACTCAGGAGCTGAACCCTGCAAAACCACAGTGGTGGAGCTGCCAAGGCCTTGGGAGCCCAGCCCTCACACCAGTTTTCCCTGGATATGAGACATGGAATCAAAGGAGATTATTTCAGAGCTTTAATGTTTAATGACTGCCCATCTGGGTTTTCGATTTTCACGTGGCCTATTGCCTCATTCTTTTAGCTGATTTCTCCCTTTTGGAGTGGGAGTATTTACCAATGCTTTTCTACCAATTGTATCTTGGTAGTAACTAACTTATATTTGATTTTAAAGACTCATAGGTAGAAGGGACTTGCCTTTGACTCAAATGAGGCTTTGGACTTGAGTTAATGCTAGAATGAGTTAAGATGCTGGGGGACTGTTGGGAAGGTTGTATTTTGCAATGTGAGAAAAACATAAAATTTGGGAGTGGCCAGGGGTGAAATGATACAGTCTGGATCTATTTCCCCCCTAAATCTTATGTTCAATTGTATCCCTAATGTTGGAGGCAGGACCTGGTGGAAGGTAATTGGATCATGGGGGCAGTTTCTCATGGTTTCACACCATCCTCCTTGGTGCTGTCATACAGTGAGTTCTCGTGAGATTTGGTTGTTTAAAGGTGTGTGGCACTTCCTCTCTCTTCCTCCTGCTTTGGCCCTGTGAAGTGCTCACTCCCCCTTTGACTTTCACCATGATCATAAGTTTTCTAAGGCCTCCTGAGGGGCCAAGGAGATGCTAGCATCATGCTTCCTGTATACCCTGTGGAACTATGAACCAATTAAATCTCTTTTCTTTATAAATTACCCAGTATCAGGTATTTCATTATAGCAATGCAAGAATAGACTAATACATTGATAAAGTCAATGAACATTTAATTAAACTAAGTAAAACATGCAGCAAACTCAAATACAATCAGAAATTAAAAAGAAGACATTAACACTGATACAACAGAAATAATATGATCATAAAAGACTTACAAAAAATTTTACAACAACAAATTGAATAACCTAGAAGACAGAGATAAATTCCTTGATATATATAACTTACCAAGGCTGAATTATAAAGAAATAGAAAATCTTAACCAACTAATAGCGAGTAAAGGGATTAAAATAATAATAAAAATTATGACATCAATGAAAAGCACAAGTCTTGAAGACTTCACTGATGAATTTAAACATTAAAAAATAACTAATACCAATTCTTCTTAAACTCTTTCAAAAAATTAAAAAGAATATAATTATTTCAAACTCATTTTACAAGGCCAGAATCACTCTGATTCCAAAGCCAGACAAGGACACTACAAAAAAAAGAAAATTACAAGCCTATGTCCCAGATAAGCATACATGCAGAAATCCTTGAAAGAATACTAACAAATCAGATCCAACAGTACGTTAAAAAGATGATTTAATATGATCAAGTGGGTTTTCTTTAAGGGATGCAAGAACAGTTCAACATACGTAAATCAATAAGCAAGATATATCACATAAACAGAATGAAAGACAAAAATCATATCTCAATAAATAAAGATTTGACACAACTCAATATCTTTTTATAAAATCTCTCAACACATTAGAGATAGAAAGTATGTACTTCAGCACATTAAAGATCAGGTATAACAAGTGCGCAGCTCACATAATCAATGAGAAAAAGTTGACAGCTTTTCCTCTAAGATTAGGAACAAGACAAGGGGCCCACAATTATCACTTCTATTCAGTATAGTCCTGAATATTCAAGCCAAATAAATTAGACAAGAAAAAAACATTCAAATTAAAAAGCAAAAAGTTAAATTGTCCCTATGTGCAGATGACATGATCTTATATATAAAGTATTTTAGCAACTCCACCTAAGAAAATTATTAGAAAAAATAAGCAAATTTAGTAATGTTGCATGATACAAAAATCCACATTCAAAATTAGTAGCATTTCTATACACTATATAGTGAGCCATCTGAAAAAGAAATTAAGAAAATACCCCCATTTAAAATAGCTGTAAAAGATAAAATACCTAGGAATAAATTTAACCAACAAGTAAAGATGTCTACATTGAAAACTATAAGACAGTGG
Source organism: Gorilla gorilla gorilla (assembly GCF_029281585.2). Taxonomy (NCBI): domain Eukaryota; kingdom Metazoa; phylum Chordata; class Mammalia; order Primates; family Hominidae; genus Gorilla; species Gorilla gorilla. The sequence continues at coordinate 177,985,255 of NC_086017.1, forward strand.
TGAAAGAAATTAAAGAAGACACAGATGAATAAAAAGACATATTTATAAGTATGAATAATTAGATTTGTTAAAATGTTCATACCACTCAAGCTGATCTATAGAAGAAACATAATCCCTATTAAAATAACAATGATATTTTTCACAAAAAAAGAGAAAAAATTCTGAAGTCTGTATGAAACTACTGAAAACTGGATAATCAAAGCAATTTTGAGAGGAAAGAAGAAACCTGGAGGCATCACATTACTTGACTTCAAAATATATGACAAAGTCATAGTAACCAAAACAGCATAACACTGCCATAAAACCAGACACATAGACCAAAGGAACAGAAAAGAGTTCTCAGAAATAAATCTACACATTTACAGTCAGTTGATCTTTGACAAAGTCTGCAAGAAACTACAATGGGAAAAGGACAGTCTCTTTAATAAATGATGTTGCGAAAATGGATGGATATCTATATGCAGATGAATAAGATTAAACACTTATCTTACATCATAGACAAAAATCATCTCAAAACAGTTACAAGAGTTAAATGTAAGACTCAACACTATGAAACTCCTAGAAGACAAAATAAGCAAATTCTTCAGGTCATTGGTTTATATAATGATTTATTGGATATGACCCCAAAAGCAGAGTTAACAAAAGCAAAAGTAGACAAATGATATTATATTAGCAAAATTTTCCACACAGTAAAGCAGACAATCAACTGGATGAAAACACAACTTATAAAACATGTGGAAATATTTTCAAACCTTACATCTGATAAGGAGTTCATTTCCAAAATATATAAGAAATACAAATAATGAAATAGCAGGAAAACAAATAACCCAATTTAAAAACAAGCAAAGGATGTAAATACCATTTTTTTCAAAAAAAGACATACATATGGCCAGTAGGCATATAAAAAATATTCAACATCACTAATCATCAGAAAAATGCTAATTAAAACCACAATGAGATATCACCTTACACCTATTGGAATTTCTATTATCAAAAAGATGAAAGATAGTAAGTGTTAGCAAGGATGTGGAGAAAACCAAACCCTCACAGACTGTTGGTGGGAATGTAAATTAATGCAGCCTTTATGGAAAACAGTATGGAAGTTTCACAAGAAAATTAAAATAGAACTACCATATGATCCAGCAATCCCACTACAGGATATGTACAGTAGTTTTAAACATGAAATCTATATTTCAAAAAAAAATTTGCACTCCTATGCTTATTGCAGCATTATACACAGTAGTCGAGATATGGAATCAACTTAAGGGTCCATGAAGGGATGAATGGATTTAAAAAATGTGATATATATACACAATGGAATACTGTCCAGCTTTACAAAAGAAGGGAGTCTAGTCACATATGACTATATAGATGAATCTGTAAGACATTATGTTAAATGAAATAAGCCAGGCACAGAAAGACAAATACTGCCTTATCTCCCTTATATGTGTAATCCAAAAAAATAGAGTTCATAGATGGACAGATTAGAATGGTGGCCACCAGGAGGTGGGGTGGCTGCTGGGAGGGGGGATTGCATTGGGGAGATGTTACTCAAAAGGTACAAAATTTAAGTTTGATAGGAAGAATAAGTTCAAGAGATTTGATGTACAACATGGTTATACTACATAGTTAACAATATATTGTATTACTGAAAAATGCTAAGAGAGTGGACTTAAAGTATTATTACTACAAAAGTGATGACCACGTGAAATAGTTCATGTATAAATTATTTAAAATAATGTGTGGTACATAGTAAATACACAATTTTATCTCTCAATTTCAGAAACCCTCTTCCCTTTATGTTTTTGGCAATGTTCTCTTTGATGACATCTTCATATGAGGGTAGTTTGATAATATTAATTTTCTATTCAGTTGCTTAAAAATAATTTAATCTTTACTATCATTAATCATATATTTAATATCCTTACTAATATATAATGTTCATTTCAAATTTGTAACTTGTTAAGAGTGATGTTATGTAAAGTTTTAGAATCAAATTTGGAATGCAATTATTAGTTTGTTTTAAAAAACTTCGTTAGACTTTAGGGTGTTTCAAATTTACTGGTGCCGTGACTAATTTGAAATTGAATTCACAACCATCATCAACAAGTTTGTCAGTATTCTGTGTCAAATTATCAAGAAATAAATATTTCCAGTGGGTTCATAGAGTTTATTTATTTTCATTAAAATGATTTTAAATCATCATCTATTCAAATGCACCTCTTTAATTTAGTCATTTCTAACCTTTCAAAAACTGTCTTTAAAAAATTATTTGTCTAATAATAACTCTTCTGGTGTGTACGGCTAGCAAGAGGAGAAAGAGATAAAGAGGAATGTGCACACCCCTCTAATTTCAGCTACTAAGTTTCAAATGAAACTGACAGTTACATACTTTGGTCAAAATTTATGATGGAGACATTCTTAACTCTAAGGGAAATTGAGAAACAGTATTTTATTCTAGACTGAATAACTACTATTTAGTTAAAAACTGCAACTTGTATTGCTTAAGGAAACAGGGATATTAGAAAATATTATTAAGAAAATGGTATCTGCTACAACATACATATTTGCCTATTTTCTGAGAAGAGAATCCATTTTTATGAGATTTTTGGTATTAACTGGGATTTATTTGCAGATGAATTTAGACAATTAAAGCAGAAATAGGTTTATTTCAAGGTATTATTTAGCTAGCGTAATTTTTAATGCATGTGGATTCATGTAATCAGTCAAAAGTTTTGTAGCCAGGAGAAACGTCCAATCATTCCATAATACTGTTCCAGGAGAAATCCCTCTTGACACCCCTATAGCCACAGATCCCAGAATCTTTGCCAAGCTACTGCAGAGAAAATCAAATGACTACATGAGTATCTCTGCCAGAAGAGCCATTAAGCCTCACTCATTCTTTACATCATCCTTCTTAATTCTGAGAAGGTAGATTGGCTTAAAGTTCCCTATCCAATCAGTTGCAAGGGATGCTGGAAAATGTAGTTTTGGGTTACAGCCTAAGAAAATGAGAATTCACAGTGAAGAAAGGAAACAAAAATGGCAAAGGCATGTTTAAAATATTTTGTGTGTACAAGCAACATGTCTCATTTTCCAAGGTATCCATGAATCACTAAAATTTTTTTAATGTACTGCACTGTTTATTTGAAGACAGATATAAAATGATAATTTGACAAATTTATATATATTTTAAGAGAAATAAAAATTCATGTGTCCCAATGATATAAACTAAAAGCAAGAATTATTTGCAACAAACTAGATACTCAAATTGTTTATATTCTCAAATTGCATATCTCCTTTTCAAATAAATAAAAATATTAAATTAACATAATAGGTAAAAATAATTGATGTATTAATTATACATTTATAGGAATAGACATTCAAATGCAAAAAATAAATAAATAAATATTTTATTTTAAATCTTAAATCTTAAAATCTATACTCCCTATCACATTAAAAAATATGATGAGTGGTTTGATCATTTATTTTATTATAAAATAAAAATAGATACATTAAAGTGAGAAAAACTTACCAGATTTAGACTTAAAATATCTGTATTCAAATTTTCTTTTCCCTAATTTCTTACTTTTAACGTTTCAGAGGCTTATGTAATGACTAAGAAAATATGGATAACGAAAACTATCTCAAAGTTTAAAAATGTAATTGAAGTAACACATGAATCAGTTTATGAACAAAGGCGAATTGTGACAAAGTAGAAAGAAAAGAATCATTTGTATCACTGACACATGAGACCTGGATTTCTAGTAAGCAAAAGAAAAAGCTATCAGGCATAGGAAATAATGTCCTTGAATCAAAACGAATTATAATTATTGATTTTTTAAAATTGATTATCTTCAATATTCTGACTTAAGAGTAAGGCGTTGGTCTGAATAGCATTAGATATAATGAGAGTACTAAGCACACACAAACAAAATATACTCTTCTCATATTTGAGGAGTTTCCATTGTATTATTATTTGTTTTTTTTTGTTTGTTTGCATTCATGGGTGTATTTAGGCAAATTTCCCTGATTCTTCATAGCATCGCTAGCAAATGAACCCTTTCCCTACCTGGTCCCGCGGTAGCAACTACAGTGATCTTATGTGGGATAATAGACTCAGAGAAAACATCTCTAGGTGAAAATAAATAATAAATAAAAGATCATCATTCACTTGGCTCTAACAATAAAAATGCTAGTCCTAAAGTATACAGTAATAAGGAAATACACAGATTCACTGATATTCTTATTAGTCCTGCTCTGGTGTATTACTTTCTTATGGCTGAGGTAACAAAGTACCACAATCTGGGTGGCTAATAAAAACCTAGTGTTTTTTTTTCTCACAGTTCTGGAGGCTACAAGTCTGTAAATCAAGATGTTAGTAGGATCATGCTCTCTGAGACACTGGGAAGAATTCTTTTTTGCCTTTTCCCAGTTACTGTGGGTTGTCGTCAATCCTTGTGGGTTGTCGTCAATCCTTGTGGGTTGTCATCCTTGGCATTCTTTGGTTTGTAGCTGTATCATCTCTGCCTCCATCACCAGTTACAGAGTTCTCCCTATGTGTCTCTGTCCTTTTCTTAAAAGGCCACTAGTCATATCCTAATGATGTCATCTTAACTTGATTACATCTGCAAAGACTCTGTTTCCAAAGATCACATTCTGAGGTACTACGGGTTAGAAATCAAAATACTGTTTGCAGGGACAAAATGCAACTCATAATATTTGCATCCTTGAAAAATGTATATGTATTTATATTAATTATACATTTTGTTTATATTAAATATATGTAATATGTATTATATATCTAATATATATACTATATATTTATATATTTATATAATACATATCTATATATATTTATATGTAAATATATAATATATATTTAATATATTTATATGTAAATATATAATATATATTTATATGTAAATATATATAATATATATTTATATGTAAATATATATAATATATATTTATATGTAAATATATATAATATATATTTAGTATATTTTTACATGTAAATATATAATATATATTTATATAAACTATTTATATATACATACATATATAATAAACTGTCTTTAAAAATTATTTGTTTAACAATAACTCTTCTCATCATGTTCAGCTAGCATGAGGAGAAAGAGATAGAGGAATGTGCACACCCCTCTAATTACAGCTGCTAAGTTTCAAATGAAACTGACATTGATATACATACATATATATAATGTATATGTAAATATATTTTATATGTATATAAAGTTTTCAAGGATTCAAAAATTATGAGTTGTACTGTGTCCCTGCAAAAGATATGTATATATAAAAAACAAACCAATATGTGTATTACACACACACATACACACCCATTGGTTTGTTTTTTATGTCCCTTATTTTTTTGTGTAATTTAATTTTTAGTTAATCCTGGGGGATGCAATGGATTCCTTATAAGGTTTCTAGGTTACTGGTGAACGGGGAGAAAGTGAACATTTCAAGACTCAGAAGGCCCATATCCTAGTCCCAGTTTCACCACAAATAAACTATAATGCTGGGCCAATGTAAGGATGTCTAATGTCTACTGTGAGGATAGCATAAGATAATACACTTCACTGCAATTTCAAATGTATGACTTTTTCTTTGGAAGCTAAGACCTCCTTACAGGATAATAGGAAGGTAGATGGCAAGGGTTACTTGTTTGTTTCATACACCAAAAAACAAAACTGAGTTGATGGGAAACATAAGAGATAAATCACTTTAACAAGATAAAGGCTTTTTTAAAAAACAAAGGTGTTTGTCAGAGTAGTAATAGGAAGGGTCAATTTGTATGTCACAAATTAGGATAAAGGGAATAGAAGCTGCTCACATGTTTAGACAAGGTTTTGGGCACCAAAGTAATGTCATATATTGATAAGATTTGTCCTGAATGGTATTGCCTAGGTTTTCTTCTAGGGTTTTTATGGTTTTAGGTCTGACGTTTAAGTCTTTAATTCATCTTGAATTAATTTTTGTATAAGGTGTAAGGAAGGGTTCCAGTTTCAGCTTTCTACATATGGCTAACCAGTTTTTCCAGCACCATTTATTAAATAGGGAATCATTTCCCCATTTCTTGTTTTTGTCAGGTTTGTCAAAGATCAGATAGTTGTAGATATGTGGCATTATTTCTGAGGGCTCTGTTCTGTTCCATTGGTCTATATCTCTGTTTTGGTACCAGTACCATGCTGTTTTGGTTACTGTAGCCTTGTAGTATAATTTGAAATCAGGTAGCATGATGCCTCCAGCTTTGTTCTTTTGGCTTAGGATTGACTTGGTAACGCGGGCTCTTTTTTGGTTCCATGTGAACTTTAAAGTAGTTTTTTCCAATTCTGTGAAGAAAATCATTGGTAGCTTGATGGAGATGGCACTGAATCTATAAATTACCTTGGGCAGTATGGCCATTTTCATGATATTGATTCTTCCTACCCATGAGCATGGAATGTTCTTCCATTTGTTCGTATCCTCTTTTATTTCCTTGAGCAGTGGTTTGCAGTTCTCCTTGAAGAGGTCCTTCACATCCCTTGTAAGTTGGATTCCTAGGTATTTTATTCTCTTTGAAGCAATTGTGAATGGGAGTTCACTCATGATTTGGCTCTCTGTTTGTCTCTTATTGGTGTATAAGAATGCTTGTGATTTTTCCACATTGATTTTGTATCCTGAGACTTTGCTGAAGTTGCCTATCAGCTTAAGGAGATTTTGGGCTGAGATGATGGGGTTTTCTAGATATACAATCATGTCATCTGCAAACAGGGACAATTTGACTTCCTCTTTTCCTTAAAAAAAAAATCTCAAAAAACTAGATATCAAAGGAGCATACCTCAATATAACAAAAGTCCTATATGAAAGATCAACAGCTAGTATCACATTGAATGGGGAGAAAGCTGAATCCAAAGACATGTGCAACATCTCCAAGAAATGCAGAATTACATAAAATGGCTAAACTTAAAAATAATTGGTGTTCCTGAGAGAGAAGAGAAAGCAAATAGTTTGGAAAATTTATTTTAGGAAATAAAGAAAACTTCCCTGGCCTTGCTAGAGTTTTAGATAGCCAAATACAAGAAGCTCAAAAAACTCCTGGGAGATTCATTGCAAAAAGTTCATCACCAAGGCATATAGTCATTAGGCTATCTAACAGCAACATTAAGGAAAGCATTCTAAGAACAAATGAGACAAAACCATTAGGCAAACTATAAATGAAAACCTATCAGACTAACAGCAGACTTTTTAGCAGAAACCTTACAAGCCAGAAGGAACTGGGGCTCTATCTTTAGCCTCCTTAGACAAATAACTGTCAGTCAAAATTTTTGTATTTAGTAAAATTAACTTTCATAAATGAAGGGGAAATTAAGTCATTTTCAGACAAACACATGTGAAGGAATTTATTACTACCAGAGTAGCCATATAAGAAATGTTAAAATGAGTTATAAATCTTGAAGCAAAAGTCCTATACGCACCAGAATAGAATCTCTTTAACGCATAAAACGCACAGGACCTATGAAATAGTAACACAATATTAAAAAATGAAGTTAACTAGGTAACAATTAATGTGATGACTAGAATAGTACTTCACATTTCAGTATTAATTTTAAATGTGAATGGCTTAAATGCTTCACTTAAAAGATACAGTTTGGAAAAATGGATTAAAAAAATTCAGATACCAAGTATCTGTTGTGTTCAAGAGACTGACCTAACACATAAGTCTTCATATAAATTTAAGATAAAGGGGTAGAAAGATATTTCATACAAATTAAAACCAAAAGCAAGTAGGAGTAACTATTCTCATATCAAATAAAAAGGACTTTAAAGCAACAACAGTAAAAGAGTCAAAGAAGGTTATTGTATAATGATAAAATAATCTAACAAGAATATATTAATTAAATCCTAAACTTACATGCACCTAACACAGGAGTTCCCAGATTCATAAAACAGTTACGCCTTTACTCAAGAAATAAGACAGCAAGACAATAATACTGGGAAAATTCAATACTCCATTAACAGTACTAGACAGGTCATCCAGACAGAAAGTCAACAAAGAAACAATGAACTTAAACTACACTCGAGAACAAATGGACCTAATAGACATTTACAGAACATTCAACCCAAGAACTGCAGAAAATTCATTCTTCTCATCAGCACATGAAACATTATCCAAGATATACCATATCATAGGCCACAAGACAAGTCTCTATAAATTAAAAAAATAAAAAACATGTCAAGTGTCTTCTCACATCACAGTGGACTAAAACTAAAAATCAACTCCAAAAGAAACCCCTAAAACTATATAAATACATGGAAATTAAACAGTATGCTTCTGAATGATTTTGGGATAGCAATGAAATCAATATGTATATTGAAATATTATTTGAAATGAATAATAACAGTGACACAATTTATCGAAACTTCTGGATACAGCAAGAGCATTGCTAAGAGGGAAGTTTATAGTGTTATATACCTACATCAAAAATTGAAAGATCACAAATTAACAACCTAATATCATACCTCGAGAATCACAAAAACAAGAACAAATTGAAGCCAAAGTTGCCAGAATAAAAGAAATAAGAAAGATTACAGCAGAACTAAATGAAATTGAAACAAAAAATACAAGAAAAGTTGGTTATTTGAAAATATAAATGAAATTGGCAGAACGTTAGCTAGATTAACCAAGAAAAGAGAGAAGATTCAAATATGCTTAATTAGAAACGTTACAACTGACACTAGAGAAGTACAAAAGATCATTCAAGACTACTATAAACACTTTTATGCACACAATCTAGAAAACCTAGGAAATGGATAAATACTTAGTAATATCAACCCTCCAAGATTAAATAAGGAAGAAATTGAAACCCTGAACTGACCAGTAACAAACAGCGAGGTTCAATCAGTAATTTTAAAATTGCCAATAACAAAAAAGCCTAGGGCTAGATGGAGTCACAGCTGAATTCTACCAGACATTCAAAGATGAATTGGTACCAATCCTACTGAAATTCTTCCAAAATATTGAGAAAGAGGGAATCCTCTCTGAATTGTTCTATGAAGCCAGTAACATCCTGATACCAAAACAAGGAAAGGCCATAACAAAAGAAATAAAAAAAACCTACAGACAAATATTCCTGATAAACTTAGATGCAAAAGTCCTCAACAAAATACTAGCTAACCAAATCCAACAGCATATCAATAAAGTAATCTACCATGATTAAGTGGGTTTCATCTTAGGGATGCAGGGATGATTTAACATATGCAAGTCATAAATGTGATACACCTATAAACAGAATTAAAAACTAAAACCATATGATCATTTCAATAGATGCAGAAAATGCATTCAATAAAATCCAGCATCATTTAATGACAAAAACCCTCAACAAACTAGTCATAGAAGGAACTTACCTCAAAATATGAAAAACCCTCAACCAACATCATACTGAATGGAAAGAGTTGAAAGCATTGCCCCTGAGAACTAGAACAAGACAAGGATGCACAGAATGGGAGAAATGCATTCAACAAAGGGCTAGTATAAAGAACCTACAAGGAATTCAGACAAATGTGCAAGAAAAAAAAATAATAATCCCATCAAAAAGTTGGAGAATGACATGAATAGACATTTCCCAAAAGATGTACAAATGGCCAATAAATATGTTTTAAAAGTTCACCATTATTAATCATCAGGGAAATGCAAGTCAAAACCACAATGAGATACCACCTTACTCCTGTAGGAATGTCCATTATTAAAAGGTAAAAACAAAATAGATGTTTTTGTGGATGTGGTGAAAGGAGAATGCTTACACACTGCTGGAGGGAATGTAAATTAGTACAACTTCTATGGAAAACAGTATGGCAATTCCTTAAAAAACTAAAAGTAGACCTACCATTTGATTCAGCAATCCCACTACTGGGTATCTACCCAAAATAAAAGGAGTTATATGAAAAAGACACATGCACGGGTATGTTTATTGCAGCCCAGTTCACAATTGCAAAGATTGGAACTAATCTGAAAACCCATAAACCAATAAGTGGATTTTTAAAATGTGATATATATGCACTACACAATGCTTCTCATCCATAAACAGGAATGAAATAATGTATTTTTCAGCAACTTGGATGGAGCTGGAGGCTATTATTCCAAGTGAAGTAACTCAGGAATGGAAAATCAAACATCATATGTTCTCACTTAGAGAGTTAAACTATAAATATGCAAAGGCACACAGAGTAATATAATGGATTTTGGAAGCTCACAATGGGTAGGGTGGAATGTGGGATAAAAAACTACATTTTGGGTACAACATACACTACTTGAGTGATGGATGCCTTAAAATCTCAGAATTTGCCACCATATAATTCATTCATGTAACCAAAAACCACTTGTACCCCAAAAGCTATTGAAATTAAAAAATAATAATAAAAAGGAAATGTGGTGCATGTACACAATGGATTACTATTTATCCAGTTAAAAAACAATGAGATCCTGTCATTTGTAACAACATTGATAGAACTGGAGGTAATTATGTTAAGTGAAATAAGCCAGGCACAGAAACACAAACTATGCATGTTCTCACTTATTTGTGGGACCTAAAAATTAAAACACTTGAACTCACAAAGATTGAGAGTAGAATAATGGTTACTAGAGGCTGGGAAGGGTAGTGGGGAGAGAGGGATATGGGGATGGCTCATGGGTACAAAAATATAGTTAGATAGAGTAAATAAGATCTAGTATTTGAAATTACAACAGGGTAAGTACAGCCAACAATAATTTGTTGTTCATTTTAAAAATAAAAGTATATAATTGGATTGTTTGTAATAGAAAGAATAAATGCTTGAGGTGAAGGATACCCCATTTACTCTAATGTGGTTATCACATATTGTATGTCTGTATCTAAATATCTCATGTGTTCCATCAATATATATACCTTCTATGTACCCACAAAAATTAAAGATTAAAAATTAAAAAAATAGATTCTCTGAAAACATATGCTTCATTAAAGTCATTGTAAAGCTAGATGCAGTACATTTTTTGCAAGTTTGTGCATTTAACTTACAATTAATATCAAGACTATTGTATTATATCAGCGTTGTTTTGATTGTAACTGACAGCAATTCCTACCCAAACTAGCTAAAAACAAAAAAAAAAAAGTACTATAATGAATTCTGTATAATGACACTGTATTAGTCAGAGTTCTCTAGAGGGACAGAACTAATGGAATATATAAAGGGGAGTTTATTAAGTATTAACTCACTTGATCACAAGGTCCCACAATAGGCCATCTGCAGTCTAAGGAGCAAGGAGAGCCAGTTTGAGCTCCAAAACTGAAGAACCTGGAGTCCGATGTTCGAGGGCAGGAAGCATACAGCATGGGAGAAAGATGGAGTCTGGGAGACTAGGCCAGTCTCTCTTTCCACATTTTTCTGCTTGCTTGTATTCTAGACACGCTGGCAGCTGTTTAGATTGTGCCCACCCAGATTAAGGGTGGGTCTGCCTTTCCCAGCCCACTGACTCAAATGTTAATTTCCTTTGGAAAGACCCTCACAGACACACCCAGGATCAATACTTTGTATTCTTCAATCCTATTAAGTTGACACTCAGTATTAACCATCACAAGTCCACCCCTTGTCAAACTTGAACCCATACACATGTCCTGAGATCATACATAATCTCAAATAAAGACAGTAAAGCCAATAATAAGGTCATAATTGTGCCTAACATAATACAACTATGCTTCCTACAACCAGAAATGCACCAATTACCCACCCAAATACTACTACATAAAGTTAACAATACTTAGACGTTGATGTGAAGTCAATAAATCTTATGTCACATGTTAAAGGAGAAAGCAAATAAAATGAAGATATTTTCTTAGTACAAGTCCATATGTGCACAAATATGTTTTAAACAAAACAAGAAGGAAATATTCATAACAATTACAGTCCTCATTTCTGCAGCTGATCATGTGGTCATAACGGGTATTGATGACTACATTCTTCTACTATCCATTCTATATTCCCTTTGCCTTCAGCAAGCACCTCAGCAGGTAGTGGATCTCTTCCTGGTGGAGTGACCCAAACCTTCATTCCTGAAGCGTCTGGGTCATGTGCAGTCCTGTCTGGATTGGGCTGTTTTAGTTTCCCACTGACCTTAATCACAGGGCATGGTAATACTAAGAGATGCCCTAATGGATCTTCTGTATTCCATGCATACTCTTTCTTACCTCCGTTGTGGAGTACTAGACTAATTTCGTCTTGATAGTCCCAGCCAATCACCCAAGCTAACACTGTAACTCCCTTCTTAGCCTGTTGACTTAAAGGTAGGAGGATCCCAAAGTATCCAGATGACAATCTTAACTTCCAGTTTACTGGAATCGTTGTGTCTTCTGGTAGCAGCATTCCTCCCTCTGGAATTAAGACCTCTAGGCCCGCAGTACTTAATGTTGTGGGAACAGAAAGCAAAAAAATTATTACTAGTGGATCACTAGGGGTAATGGTGAGTGGTGCCACTTCCACTTCTACACCTTGATTTCTTGACCCGTGAATCCTGGCTACAGGAGAAACAGTACCCATATATTGGACACTGATTCAGAGCATACACCACCTTCTGGAGAACTTTGCCCCAGCCCTGCAAAGTATGGTCACCTAGTTGGTATTGTACTTGTGGCTCCAAAAGGCCATTCTACCTTCCTATCAATCCAGCTGCTTCAAGATGATGAGGAACATAGTAAGACCAGTGAATTCCATGAGCGTGAGGCCACTGCTATACTTCTTTAGCTGTAAAGTCAGTGTCTTGGTCAGAGACAATGCTGTGTGGAATACCATGACGGTGGATAAGGCATTCTGTGATTCCACGGATGGTAGCATTGGCAAAAGCATTGTGCACAGGATAGGCAAACCCATATCCGGAGTCAGTATCTATTCTAGTGAGGACAAACATCTGCCCTTTCCATGATGGAAGAGGTCCAATATAATCAACCTGCCACCAGGTAGCTGGCTGATCACCCTGAGGAATGGTGCCATATCAAGGGCTCAATGTTGGTCTCTGCTGCTGGCAAATTGGGCACTCAGCAGTGGCCATAGCCAGGTCAGCCTTGGTGGTGGAAGTCCATGTTGCTAAGCCAATGTGTAACCTCCATCCCTGCTACAATGTTGCCTTTGTTCATAGGCCCATTGGGCAATGATAGGGATGGCTGGGGACAGAGGCTGAGGGGTATCCACAGAACGAGTTATCCTATTCACTTGATTATTAAAATCCTCTTCTGCTGAGGTCACCCTTTGGTGAGCACTCACATGGGATACAAATATCTTCACAGTTTTTGACGACTCAGAGAGGTCCATCCACATACCTCTTACCCAAATTTCTTTGTCACCAATTTTCCGATCATGCTTCTTTCCAGTCCCTGACCATCCAGCCAAAGCATTGGCTACAGGCCATGAATCAGTATATAATCACATATCTGGCCATTTTTCCTTCCATGTGAAGTGTAAAGCCAAGTGCATTGCTGGAAGTTCTGCCCAGTGGGAAGATTTCCCCCTAGCACAGTCCTCCTTCAGGGATGTCCTAGAAAGGAGCTGTAATGCTGCAGCTGTCCACTTTCGAATGGTGCCTGCATGTTGTGTGGGACCATCTGTGAACCAGGCTTAGTCTCTCTTCTTCTGTCAGCTGATAATAGGGAACTCCCCATAAGGCTGGTGCAGGCTGGGGGAGAGGTGCAGGGTGGCAGGAGTGAAGACCATGGGCATTTGAGTCACTTCCTCATGTAACTTTCGTGTGCTTTTGGGACCTGCTTGAGCCCAAACACGTATAGACCACTTCTAATTGATGATGGAATGCTGCTGTGCATGACTCACTTTATGACTAGATGGGTCAGGCAGCACCCAGTTCACGACAGGCAGTGCAGATCACATGGTGACTTGATGACCCATAGTCAAAAGTTCAGTTTCCACCAAAGCCCAGTAACAGCTGTCTCTCAAAAAGAGAGTAGTTATATGCAGAAGATGGCAGGGCCTTGCTCTAAAATCCTCGAGGTCTCCCCTGTGATTCACCTATGGGGGCCTGCCAAAGGCTCCATATAGTATCCCTATCTGCCACTGACACTTCGAGCACGATTGGATCTGCTGGGTCATATGGCCCAAGTGGCAGAGCAGCTTGCACAGCAGCCTGGACCTGTTGCAGAGTCTTCTGTCCTGTACCCCACTCAAAACTGGCAGCCTTTTGGGTCACTCGATAAATGGGCTGGAGTAAGACACCCAGGATCAATACTTTGTATTCTTCAATCCAATCAGTTTTAATCTGAAATGTGAATACACGGTAGAAAAAAATCCTAGCAGGACCCAGATTTGCGGCACCTCTGTTCAACTTGATTTTCTTCTCATTTTGGATTTTTCTAACCTCATGACTGAAGAATGAGTGCTACATGTTCTAAAAATTTGTCTTTTCTGAGTCCCATCTAACAGAAAAAGCAAAGCATCTTTTCCAGTCACTTCACAAGTCTTGAGATATATTGTTTACCACAATGCAGAACAATGGCTTGGATAATCTGATGCACTGCTCCAGTGGTCTTGAGTGTGGAACCTCAATAGCACAAACTAGGCTGAGAGTATAATTTAGCTGATTTCCAAATAATAATCAAAAACTTGCTGGAGGGAAGCAGAGTAATGCCAGGCAGCCAAATCAGCACACTCTGGAAGGACTGCAGAGGCAGAATACTGACTTGGTTTGCACTTTTTCTCCAAAAGGATCATTTGTTTTCTCTCATACTGAATAACTTTGAACTAAAGACAAACACAGTGAATACCTGTTGCCAAAAAATAGATAAATTTAATGGATTATCCAATAAGGTATTGAGGGTTCATATTTGTGTATTTGTTTTGCTTTTTCTCAGTCACCACGAAACCTAACCAGAGATAAAATGAAAATACATAATAAAAAGTTACTTTAAAGATGTCTTTTCTAATAAAATTTTTTATTCATTTCTTATTCAAATTAACATTAAAATAACTTTGGTACTACATGTGTATTATGTGTGCCTATATACGTATACATACACACACACATATGTATACTACATCTATATACTTGCAAATCTCTATATCTATATGTCTATATTGTATATACAGTATGTATATATAGTGCATATGCATATATAAAAGTAGATATAGTACATATACCTACTTATTATATCCAAATGTCTACATCTTCATATATCTAAATATAAACAAAATTAAATATGTCAATTTTTGATGCCATTTATCATATCTATTTTTATTATGCTCCTGAACATCCAATATATTCATAATACATGATAGCAGCTTTGATTTAATATAAGGTTTCTGAACAGTGGATTTTACTTTTTGTTATAGCAAATTGTCTTTAGTGATTTTAGATGATGATATCATTAGAAAATTTATTTTAATATTTGAAATAAAAAACTCAGACAAAAAATTTTGGTTAATAAATTTGTATATGGGTATAATACATTGTGTATATACATATGTGTATGTGTGCATGTGTGTGTGTATATACCAAGGATTACACATGAAAGAATTCAGGAATCAGAAAATGTATTTTTCTATGTGCTACAAAACCTGGTTTGTTTCTAAAATTTTTGCAAGATAGACATCTGACCTTAACCAACCCACGTAATCCCTCTGGATCAGTTTCTTCTTACCAAATGTAAATTGCAGCATATATTTGTTCACAAAATATTTATTGAACATCTATTATGTGTCACCTACTGTTGTAGGTTCTGAAGTCATAGCAGTGAACAAAACTGACAAAGAGGACCCTGCTGGCACAGAATATATATTCTTGTGAAAAAGAGACAATAAATAAGAAAGAGTAAAATCCCCTAAAAAAAAGACTGTGGCTCTCCCTCTCCCTCTCCCTCTCCCCACGGTCTCCCTCTCCCTCTCTTTCCACGGTCTCCCTCTGATGCCAAGCCAAAGCTGGACTGTACTGCTGCCATCTTGGCTCACTGCAACCTCCCTGCCTGATTCTCCTGCCTCAGCCTGCAGAGTGCCTGCGGTTGCAGGCGCGCGCCACCACGCCTGACTGGTTTTTGTACTTTTTTGGTGGAGACGGGGTTTCGCTGTGTTGGCCGGGCTGGTCTCCAGCTCGTAACCGCGAGTGATCCGCCAGCCTCGGCCTCCCGAGGTGCCGGGATTGCAGACGGAGTCTGGTTCACTCAGTGCTCAATGGTGCCCAGGCTGGAGTGCAGTGGCGTGATCTTGGCTTGCTACAACCTCCACCTCCCAGCCGCCTGCCTTGGCCTCCCAAAGTGCCGAGAGTGCAGCCTCTGCCCGGCCGCCACCCCGTCTGGGAAGTGAGGAGCGTCTCTGCCTGGCCGCCCATCGTCTGGGACGTGAGGAGCCCCTCTGCCTGGCTGCCCAGTCTGGAAAGTGAGGAGCGTCTCTGCCCCACCGCCATCCCATCTAGGAAGTGAGGAGCGTCTCTGCCCGGCCGCGACCCCGTCTGGGAGGTGAGGAGCATCTCTGCCCGGCTGCCCCATCTGAGAAGTGAGGAGACCCTCTGCCTGGCAACCGCCCTGTCTGGGAAGTAAGGAGCATCTCCGCCTGGCAGCCACCCCGTCCTGGAGGGAGGTGGGGATCAGCCCCCGCCAGGCCAGCCCCCCCATCCGGGAGGGAGGTGGGGGTCAGCCCCCACCAGGCCAGCCGCCCCATCTGGGAGGGAGGTGGGGGGGTCAGCCCCCCGCCTGGCCAGCCGCCCCGTCCGGGAGGGAGGTGGGGAGGGTCAGCCCCCCACCCGGCCAGCCGTCCCATCCGGGAGGTGAGGGGCGCCTCTGCCCAGCCGCCCCTACTGGGAAGTGAGGAGCCCCTCTGCCCGGCCAGCCGCCCCGTCTGGGAGGGAGGTGGGTGGGTCAGCCCCACGCCCGGCCAGCCGCCCCGTCCGGGAGGGAGGTGGGGGGGTCAACCCCCCACCCGGCCAGCCGCCCCATCCAGGAGGTGAGGGGCGCCTCTGCCCGGCTGCCCCTACTAGGAAGTGAGGAGCCCCTCTGCCCGGCCAGCCGCCCCGTCCGGGAGGGAGGTGGGCAGTCAGCCCCCGGCCCGGCCAGCCGCCCCGTCCGGGAGGTGAGGGGCGCCTCTGCCCGGCTGCCCCTACTGGGAAGTGAGGAGCCCCTCTGCCCGGCCAGCCGCCCCCTCCGGGAGGGAGGTGGGGGGGTCAGCCCCCCACCCGGCCAGCCGCCCCATCTGGGAGGTGAGGGGCGCCTCTGCCCGGCCGCCCCTACTGGGAAGTGAGGAGCCCCTCTGCCCGGCCAGGCGCCCCGTCTGGGAGGCAGGTGGGGGGTCAGCCCCCCGCCCGGCCAGCCGCCCCGTCCGGGAGGGAGGTGGGGGGGTCAGCCCCCCACCCAGCCAGTGGCCCCATCCGGGAGGGAGGTGGGGGGGTCAGCCCCCCGCCTGGCCAGCTGCCCCGTCTGAGACGGAGGTGGGGGGGTCAGCCCCCCGTCCGGCCAGCCGCCCCATCTGGGAGGTGAGGGGCGCCTCTGCCCAGCCGCCCCTACTGGGAAGTGAGGAGCCCCTCTGCCCGGCCGCCACCCCGTCTGGGAGGTGTACCCAACAGCTCATTGAGAACGGGCCATGATGACAATGGCGATTTTGTGGAATTGAAAGGGGGGAAAGGTGGGGAAAAGATTGAGAAATCAGATGGTTGCCGTGTCTGTGTAGAAAGAAGTAGACATGGGAAATTTTTCATTTTGTTCTGTACTAAGAAAAATTCTTCGGCCTTGGGATCCTGTTGATCTATGACCTTACCCCCAACCCTGTGCTCTCTGAAACATGTGCTGTGTCCACTCAGGGTTAAATGGATTAAGGGCGGTGCAAGATGTGCTTTGTTAAACAGATGCTTGAAGGCAGCATGCTGGTTAAGAGTCATCACCACTCCGTAATCTCAAGTACCCAGGGACACAAACACTGCGGAAGGCCGCAGGGTCCTCTGCCTAGGAAAACCAGAGACCTTTGTTCACTTGTTTATCTGCTGACCTTCCCTCCACTATTGTCCTATGACCCTGCCAAATCCCCCTCTGTGAGAAACACCCAAGAATGATCAATAAAAAAAAAAAAAAAAAAAAAAGAAAAGACTGTGATGAGTGCTAACGTTTTTAGAGAAATTATGGAATGAGAGTAGAAAGTGATATAGTAGCAGGTTGATCAGTAAAATAGGGTAAGTGGTGAAGGGCCTGAAGCTGTTTCTTAGGAATGTCAAATTCTATTCTGGAGAACACATTCTAGGCCTTAAACATTCTGTCTGAATTTTTCAAGTAAATAACTGTATATGTGACTGAATATCAATTAAAACAGGCAAAGTAATATTTACCGTGTTTAATAAATTCATTTCTCAACTGGATAAAAGTAATCTTTCTCAGAGGACTCCTTATTATTCAAGTTACCACAGCCCAAACCCTCCAATTATTTAGAATATTATATGCTTCAAATAAATTAACCAAATTATTTTCTAAAAATCTTTGTTTAAATGTGTATATGTATATATTATATTTTATATTTATTATACACATACTAGTATATATGAAAAGCAATTAATATTTTATTTTCAGTTCTTCCAATATTTGGAACTAAAGAGAAAATTTGCTTTTGTAGCAAGTCACTGCTGAAAATGATATATGTGGCTAAAAGTTTTAATCCTCTCATATTTTCTTTTAATTTTCAGGCTGTCAAATTAATGCCAATAAAAAATTCTTCAATTAACAGTCTGCGGGAACAAATTCCTTCACACAATTCCTATCATTGAAGGATTATTTAACCTTCATATAACCCCTTTAACAGAATTACTAACACTGAGATCTTCAATAAGAAAATATAATTCAGAGTGAAAAGAATGAATAAAATTGTGGCAGGTGACACTGGAAACAGATTTGAAATGACAATGTGTGTTGTGAAATTATTATTTCTCCTGTCACATCTTTATTTCCTAAAGCAACCTAGAGTTTTCAGTTTATTCATAATTCTTATTTATTTTGACTTAGAAACACTAACAGTGAATTTAATTAAATTAATTATGACTCAAGCATTATTGCTGCATTTCAAAAAATAACATAAAATAAATATTTAAACTGTTGTGACCTTCACTTGCATATACCAAAATATGAGCAACTATTTATCACATAATTCTTATATTCAGGAATATCTAAATACCTTCTATTAAGGTATATTATATAATTGTTATATTTAAGCATTAAGATTTATAGAAATATTTCAGGAAATATAGCCATCTTTCTAGCAATAAAAGCATTTCATAAACCCATGCAGACTGTCATCCCAAGACTGAATAGGTAAACAGGTCCAAATTATATCATCAGAGTCAGCAATTAAGAATTTTAGGTTGCTACATCCTTATTACTTCTCTAGTTTAATTCGATTACAACAATATAATTAATAAGCACAGAGGCACATATACAACCTTGTTTGTCTGATCTATTCTAGTTGGCACCCTTACTTGGGGAAAAGTCACAGAAGCCCATGTCAAAATAAGATGGAAACTCCTAGTGTCTTGGTCAAGACTTCCTGGAATTGGAGAAATTGTAGCCGACAATTATTTAAATTGCCCTTCCTCTTTCAACCACAATCATTTTTTGCACCAATAATGTTTAGGGGTCCTACCTTCAGTTATTCAAGATAAAATTTATAATTTTTAGTATATCATTCAGAGACCTTCATTATTGTTCATTGGTTCATTTTTTTCATGCTCATTTCTAGCTACTCCTCTATAAAAACCTTAAATAAAAGCCACTCCAGTATGTCTGGTTTCAGAAGAAATATTTTCTCTTACTTTTGTGCTTTTATTCGTCTTCCTGGAAAGTTGTTTCTTCTATACGTGGCTAACTCCCAATCATTCTCCAAAACTTATCTCAGGCATTACCTTTTCTGAAATATTATTTTCCATGCGACACTGTGGATTAGAAGTTTTTCAATGCATCCCCACCATAGCATTATCTATTTCCTCCCATATTAACAGTTGCATTCTGTCATAATTGATAATATAGAATTAATGGGGCATAGATAATATATATTTGGAAAAGTAGATTTTGGGAGGTCAGGCTGACCTGGATTCAACACTATCCTTAAGTGTTGAACAAATTAATGAATCATATTTAGTCTTGTTTTTCTCTTCTGTAAAATGAGGGCTAAAAGTTTATGCAATAAAAGAAAGTTTTGACAATAACTTATCTATTAATTCAGATATATATACATATATATACACATCTGAATAAATAAATGAATAAAAGAAGAGAGACAGAGAAACATAGAGACAAAGAGAGGAAAAAAATCTGAGAATAGAAAATGGTGTGATTTATACAGCATAGGATTTTACCATCTAACCATAAAAAGAAAGTGAAGAAAAATATTTTTTTCTAAATTTGGAAATTTCAGACTTAAGAAATAAAGAGAATGGGAAAAATAATAATTCAAGACAATGTAGCTAAATTATTGGAATAAATGAGCAAGGCTCATGAAATGTTCTTTTCAAAGAGATTTTTTAAGTTTATAAATTTCAGACAACAGTAAATTATGGATAGAGCCATAAGAGTAGTTTACTTAAATGAAGTAAAAACAGTTCTCTAGCTATGAAAATTTGTATACTTCAAAAATATAATATGTATATAATTATATAACATACATGTTTTACTAAAGATATTTTTAATAAAACTTCTATAACTATTAAGGAGTTCATATTACACTATTTATAAAAGTGTATCAAAATTTATTCTATCACATGGGTAACGTTTAGCTCATTTCCAGTTCCACTATTGTAAATCATCCATTATATACACATGTGTGTGTCTATAAATGTTTATTTACAATGTTTTATCTGTATTGTGCATTATTTCTCCTGAAAAAAAAATTCTAGAAATGTAATTTTTAAAATTATGACTAAGATTCATGTACAAATTGTCAAATATCTTTACAGATAGGGTTAGGCCATATACAAATGCAATCTCACTGGTACAGGATAGAAGACTTCTATGCATTACACTTTTCCCATCATTAATTCGTATTACTTTTGGACAACTTACAGTAATTTGAACAACATATTAATTACTTTCTTATAGATTGTTATTCTTATGTAATACAAGTTTTTTAATAACTAAATATATGTCTTTTAAATGTTTCCTTGTATGTCAAGTGCATTTTTGGTCCATCTAAATTGCTTAATTTTCCAGTGATAGTCATTTGAAACTATTTTTCAGGAACCCCAATTATTCTTATTTTAAATCACATTCCTCTTTAATTCATAACAAAGACTCCTCTCCATCATTTTAACTATCATTTCTCACTGTCTATTCAAATAAAGGCAACCCAAATATCAGTCTTTAAAATCACTGATTAAATCTTCATCCTCAACTCATGTCTTTCTTCCTTTAAAGTACTTACTGGATTACAGTTTGGGTTTTGTTTCATTCATTCATTCATTCATTCATTCATTCATTCATCTATCTATGCATTCATTCATATAATTCAAAAATCAAAATATTTGAGAATACATATGTAATGAGCAGAATTGTACCATTTCGAAATTCATATGTTGAAGGCCTAATTCACAATGTGCTGGATTTGGAGATAAGGACTTTAAGAAAGTAATTAAGGTTAAATAATGTCATAAAAGTGGGCCTCTAAATCTTATAGGACTAGTGTACTTACAAGAAGAGTTAGAGACACTGAAGATCTCTTATTTCTCTGCACATGCTCACAAAAGAAAGGTCATGTGAGGACACAGTGAGAAGGTGGCCATTTGCAAACTGAAGACAGAGTCCTCACCAGAAACTAACCCTACTACCATCTTGATCTTGAAATTCCAGCCTCCAGAACTGTGAGAAAATAAATTTCTCTTTTTTAATCTACTCTGTGGTATTTTGCTTTGTCAGCCTTAGAAAACTAACGCAACATGCAATATAAACTCTCCACACTCCACCTTCTAGTCCCCTAATTCATTTACATAGAGGCAGCAATTTTATTAATTTTAGAGTTCTTCTAGAAATATTTGTTGCATGTATAAGTAAACACACACACATTCATATCTTTTCATTTATTTTTTATAAATGATACAACACACTACCTATACTGCCATTCACATTGTTTTTTATTAAACTGTATTAATTAGCCACCATTTATAACCGTAAAAAAAAAGGAGATTTCTCATT
This sequence comes from Gorilla gorilla gorilla, assembly GCF_029281585.2. Classification (NCBI taxonomy): domain Eukaryota; kingdom Metazoa; phylum Chordata; class Mammalia; order Primates; family Hominidae; genus Gorilla; species Gorilla gorilla. Next base: position 178,007,430 of record NC_086017.1, read on the forward strand.
AATTTTTTTTTTTTTTGAGACTGAGTTTTGCTCTGTCACCCAGGCTGGAGTGCAGTGGCATAATCTCAGCTCACTGCAAGCTCTGCCTCCTGGGTTCATGCCATTCTCCTGCCTCAACCTCCCGAGATTTCTCATTAATTTTTAAGTGGCTTATGAAGTCATCAAAATTTATTTAGCCATTCCTCCAATAATAAAATTTTATTTTCAGTATTTTGCTACTAAAAATTTGTTAGACTGAAAAAATTGTATATGTATCATTTCCTACTTTGCAAATATATCTGTAGTATAAACTTCTAAAAGGAGAATTGTTTTATCAATGATTTTAGTACTCACAATTTTTATAGAAATTGCTAGTCTTCTATATGGGATTGTCTTAATTTACACTTTCTCCAGAAATATGCAAAAATTTCTGTTATCACAAACACTTTCTGTTACTAAACTTTTAGATATTTGAGAACATATGTGAAATGTAATAATTTGTATGGTATTTATATTTTTATTACTCTTAGTAAGTTTGAACATTTCTGTTCAAGAGATGGAAATAAAATTGTTGGCTGGGCTTTTCTTCCTTTTCATATTTTAATATGCTATTCAATATTTTCCTGCATAAAACATTGTCAAAAAATTCGTCTATCTTTCATTTTCTTACAAATAATATGACCTTTGTGGTTTGCTTGCTCATTTGTTTTTTATGTCTAGCTATTTTAGCAGATTAGTTTCAATTGTATTTGCTTTAAGTTTATTGTAGAATGCCCTTTTGATATAAACTTTCAAATGTTTTAATTCTTTACAAAAAAAAGTCAAATATTTTGAAATGAAGTTTTTAGGTTGCTAGTATCTGGGCTGTTTCACTCTATTTTCTTGTATATATAATGTGTGTATATATATATAGTTCTTATATATACATGTAGACCTTTGGTATACATGAATTGGCTTTTGCTTACCTAACTTCTCTATTTTTTCTCATTTCTTATTATAACTTTCATTCCTTTTTTAAAAGTTTCATTCTTTCACCTTCTAGCATCTTATGTCACTTTTCTTGATCTTTTAAAAAATATTTTATTTCTCATTTATTCTTCATTTCTGGAATGTTTTCTTTTACTATTTTATAAATATTTCTTGAAGTCTCATGTCTATTTTCTGAGTTTTTATATTTCTGACTTTGTTGTGTTTTTATATTTTTATCTGTTTTTACTGTAATTTAAAGATAATTTTAATATATGTGGTCATGACTTTCTGACATCTTTTCATTGTCTGTAAAGATGACATTCTGTTTTTATACTTTGAAAAAAATACTTCTGAATGGAATTCTTGATCTCAATTATTTTCTGTTACTCATTATTAAGCTAGGTTTATTTTCTAGACCTTTTAATAAGATAAATTGGCCAGGGAAGCTTTCATAGTTTCATTTCTCCAGAAATTTCTGTTGTTTTTGCAAAGTGATTTAAAAAAAAAACTCCTATTTTCTGACATCTCCCAACTTTGTTACATATTCACCTCTTATGTGGTCTTGCTCTTTGTCCCTATTGCATCTGTTCTGATTAGTTAGGAAAATATCACTAGCAGTTTCTCCTTAGTGTGAGACTCTTTCATGGTTCAGCTACTTAATTTTCAAAGCTCTTTTTTTTTTTTTTTTTTTTGTAGACGGAGTCTCGCTCTCGCTCTGTCACCCAGGCTGGAGTGCAGTGGCGCGATCTTAGCTCACTGCAAGTTCCGCCTCCGGGTTCACGCCATTCTCCTGCCTCAGCCTCCCGAGTAGCTGGGACTACAGGCACCTGCCACCACGCCCGGCTAATTTTTTTTTTTTTTTAGTACAGACGGGGTTTCACCGTGTTAGCCAGGATGGTCTCGATCTCCTGACCTCGTGATCTGCCCACCTCAGCCTCCCAAAGTGCTGGGATTACAGGCATGAGCCACCGTGTCTGGCCAATTTTCAAAGTTCTTAAAGCCCAAATGATCCCAAATCTTCAAGCATGATTCCGGATCACCAGTACTTGCCCAAAATTTAAGTGTAGATTGCTTCTCAGTTAAATTGTCTGTTTTCAAACTGCCCTAGTGTACATCCTAGTGAATATCTGTATGATATTTGGGGCAGGATGCTACTCTTTGTATCTCCTCCAACATGTCTTCATTTCTGTGATGATTTAATTTTTATAACTTTTTTTTGGTTTTCCTTTCTCAGATTTGAATATATCCTCTTGTCTTTGCATTTCTTTCCTAACTTTGTGTATTTCTACAATGTGGATTTGTTTCTCAACTACAATCATCTTGTTATATTTTTATAACATTTATAGAAAAGTATTTAGTTTCGGTTTTCATTTTTTTCCCTTGGAATTTTTTTCTTGTGAATATTTTTTGTTTATGATTTACTTTTCCTTTGCTCTGACAGCGTAGTTGTAGATACAGTCATATTTCCTGAAGAAAGTAGGTTTTTCTGTTTTTAAAGACTCTGATTCCCTTTATAAGCAATGCCATCATAGTAGAGAATTCGCTGTTTAATAACAGGCTGCCCTCTATTTCTATGTTAGGGCTTCACAGTGAAGAAAAACAGAACTCATGTTTTAACCTCATGCTTGCTGGGTGCACTTACCAACAGCTTCATTAAATTTCTAGATTCTTGCAAAAGGTTTATTTTTGCAGTCTTCATGTCAACTGTAATTGTTCTCTTTACTGTCCTCACAACAGAATAAAATATATCAAGGAGAGCTTGCCAGGGGCTATGTTAAATGAGAAGATTTTTGATAATTATTTTGTACGCCATGTTTTTGGGAAAGCTGTGTGCCAGTGAAACAAACATTCATTTAGTGCTTGTTTGTACCTAGATAAAGATACAGATACAGACTAACATCGAATGTAATGGTGAACAGCAAAGAAGAAGTTTTAACATTCAAGGATTTTATATTAATGGGAGAAGAGATATATAAAGAAATAAACAGTTAACTAAGTTGCACTTCAGAAAGCTACTTAGAGAAAAATTAAGCATGGTAAGTGTGATAGGGAAGCCCTGGAGATTGATTAGGATTGCTGTTTTATATAGGGAAAGCAAGAAAAACCTGTAGTAGATTAAAAGTTGAGCAGCTACTGGAAAGAAGCAGAGGTAGCCATGGAAACAACTGTTGAGGGCCTACACCTTAGGAGTCTAAATGTACATGGAACTCAAGAGCTTGATTCTACTCTACCTTTAAAGGTATGTTTATGTGTGTTCTGTCCTAGAATTTTATAAACTTAGTATTCTTAACCCTTTTTTTACTTTATAATTTAATTGATCCTTTAGTTATAGGTGTCATGTTTTTCTACTCTTACATTATTTTAATACTAGATTTAGATTGATACTTTTTTTCCAGTTACAATATGATTTTCTGTATTACTGACTATGGAAACTTTCTGATACATTATCAGAAAGTTTCCAAAATATTATTTAAACAAATTTGTGATAATTATTTATTCTCTGTTATAGGTTGAATTGTGTCCCTTAAAAAGAGATGTTGAAGTCCCAATCCCCAGTACCTGAGAAATGGGTCAGATTTAGAAATAGGATTGTTGCTAATGTAGTCAGTTACAATGAGGTCATTAGAGTGAGTCCTAATTCAATATGACTGTTGTCTTTATTAAAGGGGTAAATTTGGAGACAGAGACAGACATGAATAGAGGGAAGACAATGTGAAGACATACAGGGAGAAGGTGACCATATGACAGGAGTGGTGCTCCTACAACCCAAGGATTGCCCATAAACCACCAAAAGCAAGAAAATTCAGGGCAAGATACTCCTCCAGAGGCTTCAAAGAAAGCATGGCCCTGCCAATACCTTGATTTTGGATTTCTAGCCTCCACAGCTGTGAAAGAATAAATGCATGTTGTCTTAAGCCACCTAGTTTTTGATATTTTCTTATGACCTTTCCCTAGGAAATTAGTATATCCTTGTATGTCTTGCATTTTCTTTATGTCTCACTGAGCTATGCCAACATAGAAATAGAAAAATGCAATTTTAAAAAATATTTATTCCCATCAGCTTACAAAATCCCTCTTCCTTTTACTTTACTTATTTCACAGCTTTGGAAAGGTCCCTGCTTCCTCTGAGCCTTCTACAGATACAGCAAGAACCCATTGGACGAGGTGACCTATGGCTTTCTCCTATAACTGGAGTATCTTCTGGCCAGGCCCATGGAGGAATACTCCCTAATAACCAAATTCTGAGGCATTCATTCATTATCTTTAAAGCAGTGCTTCCCAAACTGTAACATGTATATTAACATAAATTACCTATTGATCTTGTTAAAATGCATAGTCTAATTGAGTATTCTGATTGAATATTTTATATTTCTAATAAGTTACCTAACAATGCTGATGCTCATGTTCCAAGGACTGCATATTGAGACACAAAACTCTAAAACTTGACCCAATAACTCAAGCCATAAACCCAAGTATCACTCTTACCTTCCTCAGCCAAAACTACTTCCAGGTTAAGCAGCAGTTTTCTGCATTTTTGAAAAATGGTACTTCTCTAGATGTTGAAACTTGAAAAAGATATTCTATTGGTGAATAAATTAAAAATAGATGCCCCACTTGGTTGGATATTTTAGGAGACAACACAGCTTCTGTTGGAATATATAGTTCTAACAGGACTCAAGGACTGGCAAATTAAACAAGAGCTGCATTTCAGTCTCCACTTTCCTTTTACTCAAATGTCTTTAAAAGGCACAACCTGCAAAAAGTGAGGCCTATCCCTTCTCCACCTTCCTGCTCATCAAGAGCAATCAAGTTATGTCAAGTATAATTCAAATATTCTCTTTAATCTATCTTCTCTTTCCTCCTTGACTCATTCAGACATTAATCGCATGTAATCTAATTACTTATCTTCAATCACTTACCCCAGAAAAATATTTTCTTTATTGCAACCATATTTACCCTTCTAAAACATAACTCTACTTATCTTCTTCCTCTCCTTAAAAATGTATGAAGAGTACACACCGTTATTAGTCCATTCTCACGCTACTGTGAAGAAGTTCCTAAGACTGGGTAATTTACATAAAGGAAAGAGGTTTAATTGACTCACAGTTCAGCATGGCTGGGGAGTTCTCAGGAAACTTCTAATCATGGCAGAAGGCACCTCTTCACAGGGTGACAGGAGAATGAGTGCCAGAGGGGAAATCCCAGACACCTATAAAACCATCAGATCTCATGAGATTCTCTTACTATCATGAGAACAGCATGTGAGAAATAGTCTTTATGATCCAATTACTTTCCAGTGGGTCCCTCCCAGGACTTGTGGGGATTATGGGAACTACAATTCAAGATGAGATTTAGGTGGGGACACAACCAAACGATATCAACACCTTCAAGGTGATAACCTACAAATCCCTCAGCATGACATAGAAGAGGTTTTAAGGTACTACCCTAACTATGACTTAAGGTTGACTGTACTTCTTTGGTTTCTATTTCCCTATATCTCACCCGTGTATTTGCCTAGAGTTTCTGGCCACTATTGTGGTATACCAGGTGCGGTGGAACTTAAAATTATCAAGCCCAGACTAGGTTGGCAAACAAAACAAGCATACTATAGTCCAATGGAGAGAATTATAATATCAAGAGGCTTTGCTACAAGTGAAAGCTTGCATGTAATAATAGAACTTAATACTAACCTTCAATGTAGTTATTCATTAGATTTTGTTAAAGTCTTAACACAGTTCACAAGTAAAAACAAACAAACAAAAACATGTTTATCTATGATACTGTAAAAGATAGTGCCTGTGACTCATTAAAATGGGTAATGTCTTCCTGGGCACAGAGCCAGACTCCATTTCTTACTCTCACTTCTACATAAGTATAGCCATATATCTAAGTTCTAAATGATGTGTCCTACATTGTTACAACAATGCCACCTAGTGAATTATATCTCTGTACATCTCCATTGCTTTACAAGGTGACTTCACAACTCTTCATATCAAAAGATGGAGTTCATTTCCAACCTCTTTTAATTCAGACTGGCCTTGGGACTTCTTTTGAGCAACAAAATATGGCAGGAATAATGTTGTGATCTCTGAGGTAGGTCTTACAGCTCTTGCACCTTCTGTTTGCATCCTCCACCATCCACTTGCATTTTAGTCTTTCATTTTAGGCTTCTCCAAAGCATAGGCATTGCTTTTCTATGCCTATGCTTTGGAGAAGCCTAAAATGAAAGACTACTTGACCAGGTCCCAACTGATCCATCAGCTGAATGCAGCCAATGACTTAGCCAAAACAAGCACTAGCAGAAGATCAACTCAATCAAATCACGAAATTGTGTGTATCAGGGGAATCATTGTAGTTGTTTTGGGACATGGAGTGTTGGAGTGATCCTTTACACAGAAATAGATACAGAAAGTGACATTTCCAAAAATAATTGTACCGTTTCCAAAACTGACCCAAAATACTCTCTTCCTTTTCTCATTAGCTGGAATGGAGATGATTCCCAAAAAACCTTAGAAGGCATTAATGAAGATAGCAAAACTTCCCAGAGCCTGATTTCTGAATGATTGTCCATTTGGCATAGTCACCAGGTAAGTTCAGAACTGCAAGAAATAAAAAGTATATTTTAGTCATTTTACATTTTGAGTTTTAGTACAGAATTTAACTTACACTAAGTAATATACAAGCAGTAATACCATTAATATAGTCTTTGGCATTTGTTTAGCTAATGTCTAGTTTCAGAAGCATTTTATTTATAAACAAATAGCTTTTGTGAAAAATTATTGGTTATTTATATATAATTATATTTGCAATATTAATTAATTTTTTTCACACAAAAACATTTTGGTAAAATAGAGAAAAATTCAGGATAGGGAAGCATTTACCTATAATTCCAATACTTGCATGTTTTATTTCTTGCATGTGTGCATTTTTTACTAAATTTATACTTTAAGCTAACATATTATATACAATTTCTATACTAATTCATAACTTTTGAAAATGGTTGCATCACACTCCATCTAGTGGATACAGCATAACATTTCTTATGCCTTTTTATTAATAATTTAAGTTCCAAATACTCAGTGTTGTAATTCTATAATGAGCATTTTTGTAAACATAGTTTTTTCTTTTTTATGTCACTCCTTTATTTGCCACTCTTAAACTCAACATTTTATTACTTACATTGAGTTATTCAAATTATTTAGTGCACTTAATTCACTTCACATATTATTTGCTTTAAGTTTATGTTATGGTTATTTAAAAGACAATAATATTAATATAATATTGAATTCTTTATCAAACACCACAGTTTCCCCTCAATTTTCAAGCTTAATCACTATATAGAATGTGAAATAATGATGATTATTTCTTTCTCCCCCCAAAATGTTTAGGCTGTTATTTCCCAAAAAATGGCTTAATACTTTGTACATCTTTTTTTCCTATATGATTAATAATAGTTATTTTCCAAAAACCAAGAACCAAGAACACTTTTGTTCTACTGAACCATGTTCTCCATATTATGTTACCCGCAAGAGACAATGATTTCATGTAATGCAATAAGATAACCATACCTACCACCCTATCATTGACTTCTTCACATCTTCTTCTGTTTATCTCTACTTGAATATATTGCTGACACCTGAAATGTAAAATTTTAAAACAACATAAATTACATTATCTGTCAACACATACTTTTCCCAATGTTTCTATTACTTTTAAAATGTTGTCAACACCCTCAAACTTACCCAGAGCTTTCCCCTGCTATTCAGACTCCTGTATTTTTCATTAGCTGGCCCATAGGCTCCTGAAAAATAATATATGTCCAAAATGAAACCAATCATTTTACTTTTGCATCTACTTCGATTTCTGATTTTTCCCTCTCTGTGAGTAGTGGTATCAATCCAAGTCATTCAAACCAAAAACCAGAGTCATACTCATGCTACCAAAACCCTTCTTATCTGATCACTCTTTTTATTTGGTTTTGTTCATTTTTGCTTGTTAACATTTTTATTGACATATAAACTTTATGCAGAAAGTACAGAAATAAACACCTTTATGAATTTTTACCAGCCAAATACATGTTTATAAGCAGGAGCAATTTAAGGAGAAGAACATTGCTAATATATGAGAACTCTGTTAATGCCTACTTTCAGTAACTAAACTCCATAGAAGTTTAACCATGATACTAATTTTCTTTTTTTTTTTTTAATTATACTTGAAGTTCTGGGATACATGTGCAGCATGTGCAGGTTTGTTACATAAGTATATACATATGCCATGATGGTTTGCTGCACCTATCAACCTGTCATCTACATTAGGTATTTCACCTAATGCTATCCCTCCCCAAGCCCTCCACCCGCTAGCAGGCCCTGGTGTGTAATGTTCCCCTCCCTGTGTCCATGTGTTCTCATTGTTCAACTCCGACTTATGAGTGAAAACATGCAGTGTTTGGTTTTCTATTCCTGTGTAGTTTGCTGAAAATGATGGTTTCTAGCTCCATCCATGTTCCTGCAAAGGACATGAACTCATCCTTTTCTATGGCCGCGTAGTATTCCATGATGTATATGTGCCACATTTTCATTATGCAGTCTATCATTAATGGGCATTTGGGTTGGTTCCAAGTCTTTGCTATTGTGAATAGTGCTGCAATAAACATATTTATGCATGTGTCTTTATAGTAGAATGATTTATAATCCTTTGGATGTATACCCAGTAATGAGATTGCTGGATCAAATGGTATTTCTGGTTCAAGATCCTTGAGAAATCTCCACACTGTCTTCCACAATGGTGGAACTAATTTACACTCCCACTAACAGCGTAAAAGCATTCCTATTTCTCCACATCCTCTCCAGCATCTGTTGTCTCCTGACTTTTTAATGATTGCCATTCTAACTGGCAAGAGATGGTATCGCATTTTGGTTTTGATTTGCATTTCTCTAATGACCAGTAAAGATCAGCTTTTTTTTTCATGTTTCTTGGCCACATAAATGTCTTCTTTTGAGAAATGTCTGTTCATATCCTTCACCCACTTCTTGATGGAGTTATTTGTTTTTTTCTTGTAAATTTAATTTCCTTGTAGATTCTGGATATTAACCCTTTATGAGATAGATAGATTGCAAAAATTTTCTCCCATTCTGTAGGTTGCCTGTTCACTCTGATGGTAGTTTCTTTGGCTGTGCAGAAGCCATTTAGTTTAGTTAGATCCCGTTTGTCAGTTTTGGTTTTTTGTTGCCATTGATCTTGGTGTTTTAGTCATGAAGTCTTTGCCCATGTCTATGTCCTAAATGGTATTGCCTAGGTTTTCTTCTAGGGATTTTATGGCTTTAGGTCTTACATTTAAGACTTTAATCCATTTTGAGTTAGTTTTTGTATAAGGTGTAAGAAAGGGTCCAGTTTCAGTTTTCTGCATATGGTTAGCCAGTTTTCCCAATGCCATTTACTAAATAGGGAATCCTTTCTCCATTGCTTGTTTTTGTCAGGTTTGTCAAAGATCAGATGGTTATAGATGTGTGGTGTTATTTCTGAGGTCTCTGTTCTGTTCCACTGGTATATATATATATGTGTGTGTGTGTGTGTGTGTGCGTGTGTGTGTGTGTGTGTGTGTGTTGGTACCAGTACCATGCTATTTTAGTTACTGTAGCCTTGTTATATAGTTTGAAGTCAGGTAGCGTGATGCCTCCAGCTTTGTTCTTTTTGCCTAGAATTGTCTTTGCTACACAGGCTCTTCTATTAGTTCCATATGAAATTTAAAGTAGTTTTTTCTAATTCAGCGAAGAAAGTCAATGGTAGCTTGATGGGGATAGCACTGAATCTATAAATTACTTTGGGCAGTATGGCCATTTTCACAATATTAATTCTTCTTATCCATGAGCATGGAATGTTTTTCCATTTGTTTGTGTCTTCTCTTATTTCCTTGAGCAGTGGCTTATAATTCTCCTTGAAGAGATCCTTCACATCCCTTGTAAGTTGTATTCCTAGGTATTTTATTCTCTTTGTAGCAATTGTGAATGAGAGATCACTCATGATTTGGCTCTCTATCATTGGTGCATAGGAATGCTTGTGATTGTTGCACATTGATTTTGTATCCTGAGAGTTTGCTGAAGTTGCTTATCAGCTTAAGGAGATTTTGGGCTAAGACGATGGGGTTTTCTAAATATACAATCATGTCATCTGCAAACAGAGACAATTTGGCTTCCTCTCTTCCTATTGAATACCCTTTATTTCTTTCTCTTGCCTGATTTCCCTGGCCAGGACTTCCAATACTCTGTTGAATAGGAGTGGTGAGAGACGGCATCCTTGTCTTGTGCTGGTTTTCAAAGAGAATGCTTCCATCTTTTGCCCATTCCATATGATATTGGCTATGGGTTTATCATAAATACCTCTTATTATTTTGAGATATGTTCCGTCAATGCCTGTTTATGAGTTTTATTTTATTGAGTGTTTTTGCATGAAGTGGTGTTGAATTTTATCGAAGGCCTTTTCTGCATCTATTGAGACAATCATGTGGTTTTTGTCATTGGTTCTGTTTACATGATGAATTATGTTTATTGATTTGTGTATGTTGATCCAGCCTTGTATCCCAGGGATGAAGCTGACTTGAACGTGGTGGATAAGCTGATGTGCTACTGGATTCAGTTTGCCAGCATTTTATTAAGGATTTTCACAACAATGTTCATCAGTAATATTGGCCTGAAATTTTGTTGTTTTGTTTTGTCTCTGCCAGGTTTTGGTATCAGGATGATGCTCGCATCATAAAATGAGTTAGGGAGAAGTCCCCCTTTTTCTATTGTTTGGAATAGTTTCAGAAGGAATGGTACCAGCTCCTCTTTTTACCTCTGGTAGAATTTGGCTGTGAATCCATCTAGTCCTGGACTTTTTTTTGGTTGGTAGGCTATTAATTACTGTCTCAATTTCAGAACTTGTTATTGGTCTATTCAGGGATTCGACTTCTTCCTGGTTTAGTCTTGGGGGGGTGTATGTGTCCAGGAATTTATCAATTTCTTCTAGATTTTCTAGTTTATTTGCAAAGAAATGTTTATAGTATTCTCTGATGGTAGTTTGTATTTCTGTGGGATCAGTGGTGATATCGCCTTTATCATTTTTTAATGTGACTTTTTGATTCTTCTCTCTTTTCTTCTTTATTAGTCTGGCTAGTGTTCTATCTATTTTGTTAATATTTTCAAAAAAAAACAAGATCCTGGATTTATTGATTTTTTAAGGGTTTTCTTGTGTCTCTATCTATCTCTTTCAGTTCTGCCCTGATCTTAGTTATTTATTGTCTTCTGCTCGCTTTTGAATTTGTTTGCTGTTGCATCTATGGTTCTTTTAACTGTGATGTAATGGTGTCAATTTCAGATCTTTCCTGCTTTCTCATGGGGTCATTTAGAGCTAAAAATTTCCCTCTAAACACTGCTTTAGCTATCTCCCAGAGATTCTGGTACGTTGTGTCTTTGTTCTCTTTGGTTTCAAAGAACTTATTTATTTCTGCCTTAATTTCATTATTTACCCAGTAGTCATTCAGGGGCGGGTTGTTCAGTTTCCATGTAGTTCTGGGTTTTTGAGAGAATTTCTTAATCCTGAGTTCTAATTTGATTGCACTGTGGTCTGAGAGACTGTTTGTTATGATTTCTGTTCGTCTGCATTTGCTGACGAGTGTTTTACTTTCAATTATGTAGTCAATTTTAGAATAAGTGTGATGTGGTGCTGAGAAGAATGTATATTTTGTTGATTTGGGGTGGAGAGTTCTTAGATTCTGTTGGGTCTGCTTGGTCCAGAGCTGAGTTCAAGTCCTGAATATCCCTGTGAATTTTCTGTCTCATTGATCTGTCTAATATTGACAGTGAGGTGTTAAAGTCTCCTGCTATTATTGTGTGGAAGTCTAAGTTTCTTTGTAGGGCTCTAAAAACTTGTTTTATGAATCTCGGTGCTCCTGTATTGGGTGCATATATATTTAGGATAGTTAGCTCTTCTTGTTGTATTGATGCCTTTACCATTATGTAATGCCCTTCTTTGTCTTTTTTTTTAATTTTTGTTGTTTTAAAGTCTGTTTTATCAGAGACTAGGATTGCAACCCCTGTTTTTTTTTTTTTTTTGGTTTCCATTTTAAATTTTCTTCCATCACTTCGTTTAGAGCCTATATGTGTCTTTGCATGTGAGACGGGTCTCCTGAATACAGCACACCAATGGGTCTTGACTCTTTATCCAATTTGCCAGTCTGTGTCTTTTAATTGAGGCATTTAGCCCATTTATATTTAAGGTTAATATTGTTATGTGTGATTTTGATCCTGTCATTATGATCCTAACGGGTTATTTTGCCTGTTAGTTGATGCAATTTCTTCATAGTGTCTACGGTCTTTACATTTTGGTATGTTTTTGCAGTGGCTGGTACTGGTTTTTCCTTTCCATATTTAGTGCTTTCTTCAGGAACTCTTGTAAGACAGGCCTGGTGGTGATGAAGTCCCTCAGCATTTACTTGACTGTAAAGGATTTTATTTCTCCTTCACTTATGAGGCTTAGTTTGACTGGATATGAAATTCTGGGTTGAAAATTATTTTCTTTAAGAATGTTGAATTTTGGCCCTCACTGTCTTCTGGCTTGTAGGATTTCTACAGAGAGATCCGCTGTCAGTCTGATGGTCTTCCCTTTGTGGGTAACCCAACCTTTCTCTCTGGCTACCCTTAACATTTTTTCCTTCATTTCAACTGTGGTGAATCTGATTATTATGTGTCTTGAGATTGCTCTTCTCAAGGAGTATCTTTTTGGTGTTTTCTGTATTTCCTGAATTTGAATGGTGGCCTGTCCTGCTAGGTTGGGGAATTCATCCTGGATAATATCCTGGATTGTGTTTTCCAACTTGGTTCCATTCTTCCTGTCACTTTCAGTTATGCCAATCAAACATATGTTTGGTCTTTTCACATAATGCCATATTTCTTGGAGACTTTGTTCGTACCTTTTATTTTTTTTCTCTAATCTTGTCTTCATGCCTCATTTCATTAAGTTGATCTTCAGTCTCCAATATCCTTTCTTCCACTTGATTGATTCAGCTATTGATACTTATGCATGCATTATGAAGTTCTCATGCTGTGTTTTTCAGCTCCATCTGGTCATTTGTGTTCTTCTTTAAACTGGTTATTCTAGTTAAATGTTCCTGTAACCTTTTATCAAGGCTCTTTGCTTCCTTGCATTGGCTTAGAACTGCTCCTTTAGCTTGGAGGAGTTTGTTATTACCCACCTTCTGAAGTCTACTTCTGTCAATTTGTCAAACTTATTCTCTGTCCAGTTTTGTTCCCTTGCTAGTGAGGAGTTGTGATCCTTTGGAGGAGAAGAGGCATTCTGGTTTTTGGAATCTTCGACCTTTTTGCACTGGTTTTTCCTCATCTTCATGAATTTATCTACCTTTGGTCTTTGATGTTGGTGACCCTCGGATGGGGTTTTTGCATGGATGTCCTTTTTGTTGATGTTGATGCTATTGCTTTCTGTTTGCTAGTTTTCCTTCTAACAGGCCCCTCTTCTGCAGGTCTGCTGGAGTTTGCTGGAGGTCCACTCCAGAACCTATTTGCCTGTGTATCACCAGTAGAGGCTGCAGAATAGCAAAGATTGCTGCCTGCTCCTTCCTCTGGAAGTTTTGTCCCAGAGGGGCACCTGTCAGATGCCAGCTGGAGCTCTCCTGTATGAGGTGACTGTCGATCCTTGCTGGGAGGTGTCTCCTAGTCAGGAAGCACGGGGGTCAGAGACCCACTTGAGGAGGCAGTCTGTCCCTTAGCAGAGCTTGAGTGAAGTGCTGGGAGATCTGCTGCTCTCTTCAGAGCTGGCAGGCAGGAATGTTTAACTCTATTGAAGCTACGCCTACAGCCACCCCTTCCCCCAAGTGCTCTGTCCCGGGGAGAATGGAGTTTTATCTATAAGCCCCTGACTGGGGCTGCTGCCTTTCTTTCAGTGATGCCCTGCCCAGAGACATGGAATCTAGAGAAGCAGTCTGGCTATAGTGGATTTGTGGTGCCACAGTGGGCTCCACCCAGTCTGACCTTCCTAGTGGTTTTTCTTACACTGTGAGGGGAAAACCACCTACTGAAGCCTCAGTAATGGCAGATGCCCCTCCCCTCCCAAGCTCAAGCATCCTAGGTCGACTTCAGACTGCTGTGCTGGCAGTGAGAATTTCAAGCCAGTAGATCTTAGCTTGCTGGGCTCTGTAGGGGTGAGATCCACTGAGCTAGACTATTTGGTTCCCTCCTGGCTTCAGCTGCCTTTCCATGGGAGTGAATGGTTCTGTCTCACTGGTGTTCCAGGTGCCACTGGGGTACAAAACAAACTCCTGCAGCTATCTCGGTGTCTGCCCAAATGGCCACCCAGTTTTGTGCTTGGAATCCAGGGCCCTGTTGGTGTAGGCACCCGAGGGAATCTCATGGTCTGTGGTTCGCAAGGACCATGGGAAAAGAGTAGTACCATGATACTAATTTTCAACACCATAGATTGATTTCTGCTGTTTTTTAAATTATATAAATTTTACAATATATTATTTACCCTTTTATATTTATATTCTTTCATTTGTGTTGACTTTAGTACCAGTTCTTTCATTGTTGTCACTATAAAGTATTCTATTCAATGTATGCAACAAATTTATTGCAATAAAATGGATAATAGATCTTTGTCTTTTGGAGGGGTTTATTTTAATAGAGTTTCTGTGCATGTACCTGTACATGATTTATTGTGCATTTATGTAGATATATGCTGAAAAGAGAAATAAAATTGCAGACTAATGGAATATAAATATGTATAAATATACAGATGTATCTATCTATCAAGAGATGATAGATAGATAGATAGATAGATAGATTCTGCTCTATTTGATACTAAAATGGTTTAGAGAATTGTTGACACAAACTTGCATTTCCAGCATTAGTATACAAGCAAAGGTTGCAGTTACTTTACATCTTTTCAAACATTTTATATCGTTTGTCTTTTTTTTTCTACTTTTGCCATTGCTGTGTGTGTATAGTGGTTTTAGATTATGGATTTAATTTTAATTTTCAAATGAAACTCAGTAACTTTTCATTGGAATATCCTCTTTTATGAAATACCAATATTTTCAAAGGATTCTCTTTCTCATGCTTATTAGAATTTCATTACATATTATGGATATGAGTCATGTATTGAATATATATTAAAAAATTTCTCCCACATCATGGTTTTTTAAATGTCTTAATGCTGTATGTTATATATAATCCAATTTACGTTTTTATCTCCTTTGTGATTACTGCTGTTAGTATTCAGTTTGAGAAATCTCTGTATACCTCACAGCCATTAAGTTGATTTTTTTATTTTCTTCTAAAACTTATTATTTTACCTTACTTAATTAGCTCAAAATTCACCTGAAAAATAGTGTTTTTCATTGTTTAACTTAGGGTCAAGTGTATTTTTTTTTCACGTATTGATACAAAATTGAGCCTCTGTAACATATGCAGAAGACGATCTTTTCTCTACTGTTCCTCTTTTTAATAAAACACATGACATAAAATTTGTAATTCTGTTTTGAGTTTCCTCTTCTGTTCCACCCGTCAATTTATCTTTCATTATGCTGATACCATAGCATCTTTTTTTATAGTAACTCTTGATAAGATAGCTAGAGTTCAAGAGCTTTGTTGATCTTCAATATCAGCTTGGTTGCTATCAGCCCTTTACATTTTTATTAAAAAATTAAATAAACCTCTTATTGTCTATGAAAAACATTGCTGAGATTTTGCTAGGAGTGTATTAAATCTGTAGAATAATTTGGGGAAAATTGACATCATTATAATCTTGAGTGTTCCAACCCATGAACATTTTGTATTTCTTCATTTATTTAAATATTTCATTTTATTATTTTTATTATATTTTTACTTTTAACATAGAGGTTGTATGGGTTGTATGATATATTTACTCATAGATATTTGATTTTTTTTGACGATGGTACTTTTTTTTTTTTTGTATTTTCTGGTGGCCAGGTACAGTGGTGCATTCCTGTCATCTCAGCTAGTTGTGAGGCTGAGGTGGGAGGACTGCATAAGCACAGGACTTTAAGGCCAACCTGGGCAACATAGCAAAACACTGTGTCTAAAATTTTTATTTTCTATTTGTTCATTGCTGGTGTTTAAAAGCTGGAAGCAATCTTTGTATATTGACCTTGTATTAACAACTTTATTAAATTCATATGTTCCATATTACAAATCTCAGAAGATATGTTTAAATTTAACCCATCTGCATGATAAATTATGTAGATTTTCTGTACTTAATAGATTGAAGAAGATCTCTTACCAGTTTGCTAAATGCTGTTGTAATTATTATTTGCTAAATTTTACTATATGCTTTTCCTGTATTTTTTCTGAATAGTTTAATTTTTGAATGTTAAACCATTAGATTCTTTTTTTTTGTCTTAAGTCTGTTCATGATACTAAAACAAAATAACTTAAACTGACCATTTAATAGGAACAGAAATGTATTCCTTACAATTCTGGAGAATGGGAAGACCAAGATCAAGCTGCTGTCAGTTTCAGTGTATGGTGAGGGCTGCCCTCTACCCAACTGGTACTTTCTCTTTGTGTGTGTGTGTGTGTTTTTTGATATTTTCTTTTCTTAACTTTTATTTCAGGTTCTAAGTTACATGTGAAGGTTTGTTCCATAGGTAAACTCATGTTACAGCTGTTTGTTGTACAGATTATTTTATTACCCAGGTATTAAGCCCAGTACCCAATAGTTATCTTTTCCGCTCCTCTCCCTGCTCCCATCCAACCTCAAGAAGACCTCAGTGTCTCTTATTTTCTTCTTTGTGTTCATGAATTCTCATCATTTAGCTCACACTTACAAGTGAAAACATGTGGTATTTGGTTTTCTGTTCTTGTTTTACTTTGCTAAGGAGAATAGCCTCCAGCTCCATCCATGTTCGTGTAAAAGACATTACCTCATTTTTTAATAACTGTATAGTGTTTCATGGTGTATATGTACCACACTTTCTTTATCCAGTCACTGATGGGCATTTAGGTTGATTTCATGTTTTTGCTATTGTGAATAGTGCTGCAACAAACATTTGTGTGATTAAGGCTTTATGTTAGAATCACTTATATTCCTTTGAGTATATACCCAATAATGGGGTTGCTGGGTTGAATGGTAGTTCTGCTTTTAGCTCTTTGAGGAATTGCCATACTGCTTTCTACAATAGTTGAACTAATTTACACTCCCACTAAGAGTGTATTGTTTTCTTTTCTCCACAACCTTGCCAGTATCTGTTAGTTTTTGACTTTTTAGTAATAACCATTCTGAGTGGTGTGAGATGGTATTTCCTTCTGGTTTTGATTATACTCTAATGATCAGTGATGTTGAGCTTTTTTTCCTATGCTTATTGGCCACATGTACGTCTTCTTCTGAAAATTGTCTTTCCATGTCCTTTGACCTGCTTTGTAATGGTGTTGTTTGTTTTTCTCTTGTAAATTTGTTTAAGTTCCTAATAGATGCAGGACAGTAGACCTTCGCTAGATGCATAGTTTGCAAACCTCCCATTCTGTAGGTTATCTGTTTACTCTGATGATAGTTTCTTTTGCAGTGAAGAATCTCAAGTTTAATTAGATCCCATGTGTCAATTTTTGCTTTTGTTGCTTTTGGTGTCTTTGACATGAAATCTTTGCCCATTCCTATTTCCAGGATGGTATTGCCTAGGTTATCTTCCACGGTTTTTATAGTTTTTGGTGTTTTACTTAGGTTAATCAATGTTGTATTAATTTTTGTATACAGTGTAAAGAAAGGGTCCAGTTGTAATCTTCTGAATATGACTAGCCAGTTATCCCAGAACAATTTATTCAAGAGGGAGTCTTTTCCCCATTGCTTTATCAGCTTTGTTGAAGTTCACATGGTTATAGGCATGAGGCCTTATTTCTGGTCTCCCTATTATGTTCCTTTATGTGCCTGTTTTTGTACTGGAACCATGTTGTTTTGGTTACTATAACCTTGTGGTATAGTTTGAAGTTGGGTAACATGATGCCTCCAGCTTTGTTCTTATTGCTTAGGATTGCTTTGGCTATTCAGATCTTTTTGGGTTCCATATTAATTTTAAAATAGTTTTTTCTAGATCTGTGAATAATGTCATTGATAGTTTGATGGAAATAGCATTGAATCTGTAAATTGCTTTGGATAGTATGGCCATTTTAATGCTTGATTCTTCCTATTTATAAGCATGGGATTTTTGTTTGTGTCTTCTCTGATTCTCTTGAGCAGTGGTTAATAGTTCCCCTTGAAGAGGTCCTTCACTTTCCTTGTTAGTTGTATTCCTAAGTATTTTATTCTTTTTTGGCAACTGTGAATGGGACTGCCTTCCTGATTTGGCTCTTGGCTTAGCTGTTGTTGCTGTATAAGAATTCTAGTGATTTTTGTACATTGATTTTGTATGCTAAAACTTTGTTGAAATTTTTATCAGCTGAAGGAGGATTTGGGCCAAAACTTACGGTTTTCTAGATACAGGATTGTGTCTGAAAACAGAGATAGTTTGACTTCCTCTCCTACTATTTGGATGTCCTTTATTTCTTTCTCTTGCCTGATTGCCCTGAATAGGACTTCCAATACTATGCTGAATAGGAGTGGTGAGAGAGGACATGTTTGTCTTATGTTGTTTTTCAAGGGGAATGCTTCCAGCTTTGCCCATGTAGTATGATGTTGGCTGTGTTTTTTTTTTTTAATAGATGGCTCTTATTTTGAGGTATGTTCCTTCAATACCTAGTTTGCTGAGAGTTTTTCACATGAAGCAGTGTTGAATTTCATCAAAAGCCTTTTCTGCATCTATTGAGATAATCATGTGGTTTTTGTCTTTAGTCTTGCTTATGTGATGAATCACATTTATTGATTTGCACATGTTGAACCAACCTTGTATCCCAGAGATGATGCCTACTTGATCGTGGTGGATTAGCTTTTTGATATTCTGTTGGATTTGGTTTACGAATGTTTTGTTGAAAATTTTACATCAGTGTTCATCAAGTATATTGACCTAAAGTTTTCTTTTATTGCTGTGTCTCTGCTAGGTTTTGGTATCAAGATGATGCTGGTCTCATAGAATGAGTAGAGGAGAAGTCCCTCCTCCTCAATTTTTTGGAATAATTTTAGTAGGAATGACACCAGCTCTTCTTTGTACATACGGTATAATTCAGCTGTTAATCCATCAGGTTTTGGGCTTTTTTTCTTTGGTAGGCTATTTATAACTGAGTCAATTTTGGAGCTCATTACTGGTCTGTTCAGGGAATCAATTTCTTCCTGGTTCAGTTTTGGGAAGGTGTATGTTTCCAGCAATTTATCAGTCTCTTCTAGGTGTTCTAGTTTGTGTGCATGTTTGTGTGCATAGAGGTGTTCATAGTAGTTTATGATGGTTATTTTTTTATTCCTTCAGGATCAGTGGTAACATTCCCTTTGTCATTTCTAATTGTGTTTATTTGTATCTCTCTTTTCTTTACTAGTCTGGATAGTGGCCCATTTTATTAACGTTTTCAAAGCTAACTCCTGAATTCTTTGATCTTTTGAATGGTTTATCTTGTCTTGACTTCCTTCAGCTCAGCTCTGATTTTTGTTATTTCTTGTCTTCTGCTAGCTTTGGGGTTGATTTGGTCTTGCTTCAATTAATTCTTTCAGTTGCAATGCTAAGTTGTTAAACTGAGATCTTTCTAACTTTTGATGTGGACAGTTAGTGTTATGAATTTCCCTCTTAACACTGCCTTAGCTGTGTCCCAGAGATTCTGGTATGTTGTATTTTTGTTCTCATTATTTTCAAAGAACATTTTTATTTCTGCCTTTATTTCGTTATTTACTCAAAAGTCGTTCAGAAGAATGTTGTTTAGTTTCCATCTAATTGCATGATTTTGAGCAATTTTCTTAGTCTTGACTTCTATTTTTATCTCACTGTGGCCTAAGGTTGTGTTTGGTATTGTTTTGGTTCCTCTACATTTGCTAAGGATTTTTTATGTCCAAGTACATGGTTGATTTTAAAGTATGTGCCATGTGATGATGAAAAGAATGTCCATTCTGTTGTTTTTGTGTGGAGAGCTCTGCAGAGGTCTATCAGATCCATTTGGTCCATTGTTGAGTTCAGGTCCTGAATATCTTTGTTAATTTTCTGCCTTGATAATCTGTCTAATCCTGTCAGTGAAGTATTGCAGTGTCACGCTATTATTATGTGGGAGTCTATTTCTCCTTGTACATCTCTAAGAACTTGCTTTATGAATCTGGGTGCTCTTCTGTTGGGAGCATATATATTTAGGATAGTTACGTCTTGTTGAATTGAGCCATTTACCAATATGTGATGCCCTTCGTCTTTTTTGATTTTTGCTGGTTTGAAGTTTGTTTTGTCTAAAATTAAGTAAGCAACCCTGCTTTTTTTCTGGTTTCCATTTGCTTGGTTGATTTTCCTCCATCACTTTATTTTTTGCCTATGGGTGTCATTACATGTGAGATGGGTCTCTTGAAGACAGCATACCATTGGGTGTTACTTTTTCATTCAGCTTGCCACTCTGTGCCTCTTAGGTGGGGCATTTACCATATTTACATTCAAGGTTAGTATTAATGTGTGGATTTGATCCTGTTGTTGTACTGTTAGCTGGTTATTATATTGCCCTGTTTGGCTGGTTGCTGTCCAGTGACCCTGGTCTGTGTGTTTAAGCATGTTTTTGTATTAGCTGATAGTGGTCTTTTCTTTCTATATTTATTGCTCCTTTCAAAATCTTTTGTAAGGCAAGTCTAGTGGTAATGAAGTCCATCACCATTTCCTTATCCGAAAAGGATCTTTTTTCTTCTTCATTTAGGATGCTTAGTTTGACTGGATATGATATTCTTGGTTGAAGATTTTTGTTTTCTTTAAGAATGTTGAATATAGCCCCTGAGTCTCTTCTGGGTATAGGATTTCAGCTGAGAGGTCCTCTGATAGCCTGATGGGCTTCCTTTGTAGGTGACCTGCCTTTTCCTCTAGCTGCCTTTAACATTCTTTCTTTAATGTTGACCTTGGAAAATCCGATAATTATGTGTCTTGAGGATGATCTTTTCATGTAGTCAAGTAGCCAGACTGTTTTCCGCAGGGGTCCCTGCCTTTGCTACTTCTCACTGGGCAGCTCCTCCCTAACTGTGTTTCCAGCACAGTCTCCCTATTCCCACCTTAATTCTCTGGCCAGTAGCAGCCCTACATTTCTCTGGGATGAAGCTCCCAGAGGTAACAGAGACACTTGCCATTTTTCCTGTTGCTACAACTCCTACCTCTACTCCCCTAAGGCTGGGAAAGAGTGAACAACCTAGGAGTATCACGGGCCTCCAGGACACTGAAACTCACTCATGCAAAAGTGGCCAGACTGTTTACCATGTGGATCTCTAACCCTGCTATTCTTCACTGGGCAGGGCTTCTCAACCAGGGCCCCCAGCACAGTTGCCCTGACGTTGCCTAAACACTTCAGTTGGTGATAGCTTTGAATTTCTCTAGGGAGGAATCCCTAAAGACAACCCACAGCCCTCTGCCCTTGTAGCTGCAACTGTATGACCTTACTGTCCTTGGTCTAGGGAAGAAACAAAGAGCCCGGTTGCTTCACTGGCAACTCTAGCATGCCACAGCCACCATACAGAAGGGAGTGCAGTCTCTCTTCCCTGTGAGATCCCACCCATTACTCTTCACCAAGCTTGGCCCCTGTCTTGGGCCTGTAGCACAGCCACCTCACCCCTTGCTGAACATTTCCATTGACAGAAGCACTGTGATTCTCTGAGGTGGGGCTCCCGGAAATAATTGACAGCCCTTCTGCCATGCCACTGCAGTGATACTGCCTTTGCTGCCCTCAGAATGGGAAAGGAACAAACATCCTGAATGCTTTACTTTAACCTCCAACATGCTGCAACCACTCTAAGGTGAAGAGACCAATATTTGTTTGCTGCTAGCCCTCTTCCCCTAATACTTGTCACCAGGGAGGGTCATTGAGCTTGAGCCTGCAAGGCAGCTACCCCACCTGTTGGTGACCATTCCAGTTGGCAGTGGCTCTGCATTTCTCTGGGATGGAATCCCAAGAAACAAGTGAAAGACCCTCCGCTACTGCCATCGCCATGTTCCTCACCCCTTCTGTGCCCAAGTTGGGAGACAACAAAAACCCTGAGTTCTCTCAGAGCTGCATTGCACAGCCTGGGAGTACCAAGCAGAGATCTTCAGCTAGCATTCAAGTGGGAGAGAAACCCATATCCTCATAACACTGAAAGTGAGCACAACTGCAAATACAAGCAAGTATACAGGAGCAACGTGGCTGAGCAAGATCCCACCTACCAGCCATTACACTTAAGGGCCAGGTACTGTATTGCAGCCAAACTAATATACCCTGCTGTGAAACCAATTACAAGAATTCAGCCACAAATAAAGACCCTCACACAACTTCCATCCTGTAAAAACATCCAGGAATGAAGCCAAATGACTATAATCAAATTACACAACAGTTAAGGGAACATCAGCTTACCCAGGTGAGAAAGAATTAGTGCAAGAACTCTGGCAACTCTAAAGGCCAGGGTGCCTTCTTACCTCCAAATGATGACACTAGCTCCCCAGTAATAGTTCTTAGCCAGAAAAAAAAAATGGCTGAAGTGACAGACAGAATTCAGAATCTGGAGGGCAACAAAGATCATTGAATTTCGGGAGAAAGTTGAAACCTATTCCAAGGAATTTAAGGAATCCAGTAAAATGCCTTAAGAGTTGAAAGACAAAATAGCCCTTCTAAGAATGCACGAAACCAAGCTGATGGAGCTGAAAAAAACTCACCAGAATAATTTTATTTTACAATCACAAATATTAACAGCAGATTAGAAGAAAGAATCTCAGAGCTCAAAGACCAGCTGTTCAAATTAGCTCAGGCAGACAAAAATTTAAAAAAGGATTTTAACGACTGAGCAAAACCTCCAAAAATATGGGATTATGTAAAGAGATCAAATCAAAGAATTATTGACATATGTGAAGAAGAAAGCAAGCAACTTCAAAAACATATTTGAGGATAACTTCCATAAGGACTGTCCCAACCTTGCTAGAGAGATAGACATGCAAATTCAGAAAATGTAGAGAACTCACACGAGATATTATATGAGAAACCATTCCCAAGATACATAGTAATCACATTCTTCAAGGCCAATGTAAAAGAAACAATATTAAATGCATCTAGAAAGTAGGAAAAGGTTACCTACAGAGGGAATCCCCATCAGGCTAACAGCAGACCTTTCAGCAGAAACCCTACAAGCTGAAAGAGATTGGGGGCCTATATTCATCATCCTTAAAGAAAAAAAACTCCAACCAAGAATTTCACATCCAGCCAAACAAAGCTTCATAAACAAATGAGAAATAAGATCCTTTTCAGATAAGCAAACACTAAGGGAATTTGTTATTACTAGGTGTGCCTTAGCATTGGCCCTTGAAGAGTGCTACATATGGAAATGAAAAACTGCTACAGGCTACCACAAAAAGGCACTGAAATCGATAGGCTATCGACACTATAAGCAAATACACAATCAAGTCTGCGTAACAACCAGCTAACAACACAATGTCAGAACCAAATTCACACATATCAGCATGAACCTTGAACTTAGGTTAAATGCCCTGTGTAAAAGGCACCAAATGGCAAGTTGTACAAAGAAGCAAGACCTAATTCTAGGCTGTCTTCAAAAGACCCAACAAGAAATTTAATCGTTCAACAGACCAATAACAAGTTCCAAAATTGTTTCAGTAATAGAAAGCCAACCAACCAAAAAAAGTTCAGGATCAGATAGATATACAGATGAATTCTACCAGATGTATAAAGAAGAGCTGGTACCGTTACTACTGAAACTATTGCAAAAAATTGAGGAGGAAGGATTTCTCTGTAACTCATTTTATGAGGTCAGTATCATCATACAAAAACCTGGCAGAGATAAAAGAAAAATAAAAAACTTCAGGCCAATATCCTTCATGAACATAGATGCAAAAATTTTCAACAAAATACTAGCAAACAGAATCTAGATGTGCATCAAAAAATAAATCCACTATGATCAAGTAGGCATTATTCCTGGAATGCAAGGTCAGTTCAACACATGGAAATCAATAAATATGATTCATCAATAAACAGAAATAAAAAAATCACGATTATCTCAATAGATGCAGAATAAAAAAAACTCTCAATAAAATGCAACATGTCTTCATGTTAAAAACCCTCAACAAACTAAGCATCAAAGGTATGTACCTGAAGAGTGATCACATCCACAGCCAACATTATACTGAAGAGACAAATGCTGGAACCATTCCCCTTGAGAACCAGAACAAAACAAGGATATTCATCCACTCCCACGACTCCTATTTCACATATTAATGAAAGCCCTAGCATGAGCAATCAGGCTAAAGAAAGCAATAAAAGACATCCAAATAGGAAGAGACGAAGTTAAACTAATATTAAGAAAATAAAACAATGTATCATTATTATTAATAATTGAGACAACTGAACATTTATGATATTTTAAATATTATACTTTTTATTTTGTCTCTTTATTGTTCATTGCTTTCTTTAGTCCTTTGATGTGTATCTGAATACCCCAAAACTTAGTTACTTAAAACAATGATTTCTATTTCTCATGATTTTGCAAGTTTCCAAGGCAGTTTCTGCTGTGGTTTCAGCTGGGTTCACTCATGCTGCTTCATTTAACAGAAGACAATTCTGTGCTGGAGCTGACTCTTAGCAACACGGAGAGCTGATGGTTGCAGAAGTTCTGTAAACCAGATACCATCACATTAATGGATTGAAATTTACCATGATTGATGTCTTTAGACAGAAAATGCCAAATGCTACAAATTAGTCATTTTTCTTCACATAGAGCCGCATTGTTAAACATTTATCAGCACACCACCTATTGGAGGACTGGCTGAACTAAAAGTTTCAAGATGACTTCACTAGATGTTTTCACTAATTTCTGTCAGCTGGTGTTGGCAATTGTCTGAGGAACCTCAGCTTTCATCCATGATACGTCTGATTATCTAAAAGTGTGTGGTTCCTCCCCTCTTACTGTTGTTATTATCTTCTGCTTGCTCCTGCTTTTGCCATGTGACATGCCTGCTCCCCCTTCACCTTCCACCATGATTGTAAGCTTTCTGAGGCCACCCTAGAGGCTTCCTGTAAAGCCTTCAGCCAATTAAACCTCTTTTCTGTATAAATTACTCAGTCTTCAGTATTTCTTTACATCAGAGCAAGTATGGCCTAAAACAGTCCACATGACCACTCACACTCCAGAAGTCTGAGCTGACTTCTTTACCTAGCAGTTTCAGTGCAACACTCTAAGAGGAACAGAAGTAGAAGTTGCTATCTGTCTTAACAAGTCACATAACATTACTTCAATCACATTCCATTGGTTACTTATGTAGCCTCTCTGATGCCTAGTTTCCTTTATCTATAAAGTTAATGTAGCTTACTAATAGCTTTTATAATAAGAGTTAAGTAATAAAACCCTTATGAAACACTTATGACAGTAACTTTTACATTAAAAATATTCATAAATGTCAATTACTATTATTATTTTATACTTTACATCCTTAATATGTCTCATATCGGTCACATTTTTCACCTCATTACCACAGTCTTTGTAAAAGATATCCTACTTAATTCCTTAACTGTACCTAGTCTATGGTAATTCGGTCTTAGCACTCATAACTGTAAAGAAATAGTTGTTCATTTACCAGATTCCCACTTTTAGACTATAAACCATGGGAGGCTTAAACTCTGGAAAAATCACTCCATTCAATAAATATGTTTTGTATTAGTTTTCTTTTAACACTATGAGAATGATTAACCTGTTACCCTTTTCCCCATTTTCCCATGTTAATCCTTTCCCTGTTTTCCCTGAAAATACACACTGGCGGCACTTGCTGCTGCAGCATTTACCCTGAGATAAGTGTACCACAAAATATCTCACTTTTATTATTGTTTTTGGATTGCTCTCGAATATTGACTTTAGAAACAAAAGACATCATTCTATTTACAGCATTCTGTTTTTTAGTAGTGGTATTTCTGTTTGCAAAATATAGTAATTCTCAATTGATGAAAATGTCAAATCCTATAAAACAGCATTTCTATATGTGATATTAACACCATTCTTGAACAGTTGTTACCCAAAGATTCATTTGAATCCAATTTTTCCAAAAATCAGAATCCATTAGACAATTCTGATGATTCAAACAATTCTGATGTTAGTTCTGTTTAGAAATAACACCAATAACAGTTTTTATATTTTATTTTCACATTGAAAATTGGTCAGATTTGCTTTAGCTTCATAGAGCATGTTTATGTAAAATTAAATGCGCACAGGCAGCAAGCTGCATGTTTTTTCTAAATAGGAAAAGAGTTCAGTTTTAATTTTTATCATATTGATACAGATATGACAATACATTCTTGGAGAAAAAATTAAGAACAGTATTAAATAAATAATTGAATGGTAAAATAATTAAAATACCTTGAGGATAAATATACAGTATTGGTCATTTAAAATACTGCGGCCAATAAACAAGTGTCAGAATGTGAGAGAAAGTATTTTACAGTAGTTGGGTAACAGACTCTTGATACAGGTTGACTGTAATCAGATGTCAGCTCAACAGCTTTTGCTGTGACTTTGGTAATATACTTGAACTTTTTGTGTTTTAGTTTTCTCCTGTGTAAAACTAAGATAAGAATATTTGTATCTTAGACCATTATCGTAAGCATTTAATAAGTTAGTGTATGTAAAGTAATAAAATACTAATTGTCACATAGTAACTTCCATTTAAATTTTCTTTGTTATTTATCATATTTTCTGACACTCTGTCCTCAGAAATCTTTGTTCTAAAAATATCATAAATATTACAGATTCAATTAAATTAGAAAATGTGTCATGCCACACTTGAAGAAAGTTGAGTATAATGCAAGTATTCTATAGTTTTCCTTTTTTGAAAAATGAATCACTACAATATATTTTAATGACATTTTCACTTTAAATATAGGATAATTACCTATATCTGTTATGCTTTTTTTCTGTATTAGTATCTGACAAATATTAACATATATGGTTTGCCTCACGTAAACATGTGGTGTGCATAAAAAACTATAAAAGTAAGAAAAATTAAATCATATCCTATAATCTCTTGCATTTATTGAATGTCTCTGAAGAACTCTGGCATAGTAGCTCTTACGTAACTAAATTATTTCTTGTGCTTAATCTTGCTATTTCCACTGTTTGTCAATTATCTTTTCTATTTTAATCCATTTAAAATCTCTTAGCTTTTCTTTGGTTTTGTTTTTCTATTTCAAATTTACCTATTATAACATTAACTTAGCTTTCAACAGAATAGCTTGTTATTGACCACCATGTAACACTAAAACTTGTTTTAGTAACTACTTTGTACCTAAACATTTTTAATACAGTAATTTCCCTAAGCACCACTTTTACTTTAGACTGCCTCCAGCTACATTTTCATCTCCATATTAGGTTATTCTTGCATCCCTTGAAAGAAATACCTGAGGCTGGGTAATTTATAAAGAAAAAGGCTTAATTGACTCACAGTTCTTCAGGCAATACAGGAAGCATGATGCTGGCATCTGCTTGGCTTCCGGGGAGGCATCAGGCAACTTACAATTATAATGAAAGCAAATGCAAGTGAGGTGTCTCACATGGTGAGAGCAGAAGCACGGGTCGGGGGAGGTGCCACACACTGTTAAACAACCAGATCTCATGAGAACTCAACATCACTGAGGACACCTCCAAGTGGCATGCTCTTAAATCATGAGAACTTCCCCCATGATCCAATCACCTCCCACCCAACCCCACCTTTAACACTGGAGGGTACAATTGAACATAAATTTTTGGTGGGCACACACAGCTGAACCACATCCTTCTTCCCCTTGCTCCTTCCGCATCTCATGTCCTTTCACATTGCAAAATACAATCATGTCTTTCTAGCAATCTCCCCCAAAGCCTTAACTCATTACAGCAATAACTCAAAAGTCCGAAGTCCAAAGTCTCATCTGAGACAATGCTACTCTCTTAAGCTTATAAAGTCAAAATTCTTTTTAAAAAATCTAGTTACTTCCAAGATACAGTGGGAGTATAGGCATTGTGTAAATACTCTCATTCCAAAGGAGAGAAATCAGCCAAAAGGAACAAGCTACAGGCTCATGCAAGTCCAAAATCCAGCTGGGCAGTCATTAAATCCTAAAGCTACAATATAATCACCTTTGACTTCATGTCCCATATCCAGGGCACACCGATGCAAGAGGTAGGCTCCCAAAGGCTTGGGCAGCTCTAGTCCTGTGATTTTTCAGGGTTCAGCCACCACAGCTGCTCTCACAGGCTGGCATTGAGTGTCTGTGGCTTTTCCAGGCACAGGATGTATGTTAGTCCACTCTTGCTTCTCTATAAAGAATTATCTGAGACTTGGTAATTTATAAGGAAAGAGGCTTTATTAGATTGTGGTTCTGTAGGCTGTTCAGAAAGCATGGTGGCATCAGCTTCTGGGGAGGCCTCAGAGTACTTAAAATCATAGCAAAAGGTGAAGAGGAAGCAGACACATCTGTCTGGAGCCGCAGGAAAAGAGAGAGGGAGGAGGTGCTACACAGTTTTAAAGAAAGATCTCATGGGAATTTTATCACAAAAACAGCACTAGGGGGATGGTACTAAATCATTCATGAGAAACTGCCCCTGTGATCCAATCACCTCCCACCAGGCCCCACCTCCAACACTGGGGATTATAACTGAACATTAGATTTGGATGGGGACACAGATTCAAACCATATCAATCTTCTTCTACTGCACTTCCATCTAATCTTAAATCTACTATTTTGCCTCATACATGTTTCCTTGACTTTTAAAGACGGTACTTGAAATTTACTTGTTTCTTTGACTTTTATGGATGCTGGTTAAAATTTACTTCTGTTCTGTGTAGTATATGTTGTTTCAACAGATGATATTATTTATCTTTTGTATGTATGTCTTACTTCCTCTGTGCCACAAAAAATCACCTTGTTTCTTTTTCTTAATTTATTTTTTGCATCTATATTTTTCTCTTTACCATTAAAGAATTGGGAGTTCTCTTTTAGTCTGATATTTCAGAAATAAGAAATACTTCAGAAATAAGGTTTTTTTTTAGAATTTTCTATTTTGAACTGGTATGTGTTTACAGACCATTTTTAGGGCCAACTATAAAACTTGTTAACAATGTAATCACTGAGCTGGTTATTTGTCTGTAGGCACTTAGCTCTGCTCTAACCTTTTGTGATTTCCCTTCCCTGCAGGAAGCTGGAAGCCTAAAAACTTTATTTCCACTGATCCTATACCATCTTGATTATTTAGCTTCTGCCACAGGGAAGTAAAAATGAATTGGAAGGTGGAAGTAAGAAAGGAGTCCTTTATTCTCTTCATATTGTGGTGCCTCTGGAAGGGGGCCGATGGAGACTGAAATATCTCTGATGGTTTCAGTGTTTCTGAATGTACACTGACTGAGCTCTTCCAGTGCAATCAGAAGTAGCCCATGTATTCCACAATGTACTCATCATTCCTACCATTATAATCAAGCAAAATAGCCCATTTCAGCCTCACATACTTGCCTTTAATTTAATCCAGTTGATGTACAGTTTTGCATTTGCTGACATGAAACAGAAATAGCCCATTATTCACTGGCAAAAAAGTCACAACTTTCAGATGACAAATAGATTAACAAACTCACATTCCAATCCTTGAAAGCCTATTTCTGAGTTTGCTTCTTTAACAAATACCAAAGCAGCCAAAGTTTAGTTGGGAAATGAAAGCCTCTCTGGTGATATCAAACAGACAGGTATATTCCTGTCTTTATTTCTTTATATTAAGAAATTTATTTCTTTATATTAACAAATAAATTGATGGCAGAGAGTTCTTGAGAGTTAAAGGAAGGGGTTTTCTGGAGAAGTGACTGGAGATTATGAAGGGGATGGTGAGCAGCTGTTGGAGAGTGTTATGGTCACTTGCCTTAGTCCATAAGGTCACACTTACCTCCAACAAGCTGAGGGTGATGTCACTGCCTTTTCTTCTGTTGCTATTGCTGCTTCATATGAACTAAGCTTGCCCTCTCTGCTCCAGATGCTGTTGACACCACCACTGATTCTGCTGAAGCCACTGTAACAGTCGCTGTGTAGGCAACACATGAAGCAGCAAAAATGGCTTTTTCCTTCCTCTTGCCAGTGCCCTCATTGTAAAAGCTGTCTCCTGGTAAACTGCCCTGAAAGTCTGTCCTTTGGAGTTAACAAAAATATACTTTGCAGGCTTTTAGTCCCTTAGAAATATAGAGGAAAGCATGGAATGACAATAGGAACTAAGAGACAAAAATAAATAAATATTATGCAGAGGAGAGTTTGCATGATTTAGCACTTTGGCAATCCTGGTAGGAAAAATTCATCTTTCAATAGATTATCCTATTTGGGACAAATGTACTGAATTAACTTCTAAACCCAGTGTTAATATGCCTCTTTCCAGAGAA
Source organism: Gorilla gorilla gorilla (assembly GCF_029281585.2). Classification (NCBI taxonomy): domain Eukaryota; kingdom Metazoa; phylum Chordata; class Mammalia; order Primates; family Hominidae; genus Gorilla; species Gorilla gorilla. Next base: position 178,037,878 of record NC_086017.1, read on the forward strand.
GGAAGAGCCTTGATTCTTAAGATCATTTGTTGACTAAAATAATCATTAAGACAGCAAAGAACTTTACTGCCAAGTAAAAACTTTCTCTGGGGCTACTACTATCTCCACCAAAAGCTGCGTATATTAAGTACAACTACACAGTCATCTGAATTTTCAGGTCCTATCCAGATTATTAAACATTTCCTGCATCCAAGAAGACTCTCAAAAACTGCTCCCTGCTACTTCAGGCTTTCTGTTAGGAACAGGAAGATGTCACTACTAGACCTGTACACTACTACAAGCTTTCTGTCAGGAAATCTTGAGTAATGACATCACCATTGCTATGACATCTGCTAATCTGTAGTAACGAAAGGCATTCTAGTTAAAATACTTGTTTGGAATCTCACAGCCTGTCCCTGTCAGCCATTTTCCTGTCAAGGCAATTCATGGGATATAGGCTCTCTTCTGGTTTATTTGGAGGAAAGACATGTTCTTATTTCAAAGGAAAGTTTTGAGATGTAGGCTGGTGGGTCCCTTAATTTCAATCTATTTCTGCTGTGTGTAGTAGAAAACACAGAAATCTGAATTAAGATGGTTCTTTTGCCTTGCTTTCAATTCTAATGAACAGTTTTCCCTGTTTTATATTTCTTGTGCCATTCAGGTGGAAAAAAAAGATACGTCAGTTTTCTATTGCTGCTCTAACAAATTACCACAAACTTAGTTGCTTAAGTGATACAAATGTATTCGTCTGATATTTCTGTGGGTTGGAGGGCCAAGGGATTCACTGAACTAAAATCAAAGTGTCTGAAGAACTATATTCCTTTCAGGAAGTTTTAGAGGAGAATCTATTTTCTTGTCAGCTGCTAGACTCTGCCCTCACTTTCTGGTTCATGGATCTTTTGCCCCATCTTCAAAGATGCCAAATGCAGGTCAGCTCCTCCTATCACATCACTTTTACTCCTCTCTCTCTCTCTCTCTATCTCACCATACCTGAGAAGGTTTCTATGTTTTTAAGGACTCACGTGATTATATTGGCCCACCACAATAATCTCCTCTCAAGGTCCAGGATTCCAATCAGATTTGTAAAGTCTCTTTGGCCACAGAAGATACCATATTCACAAATCTCAGGAATTAGGGCATGGATATTTTGGGGGAGTTATTATTCTGCCTATTACAAAAGAGTATTATTTCTTAATCCTACTATCTTTTCCTCTTTCCTTCCTTTCTTCCTTTCTTCTGTCCTTCCTTCTAGAATGACATTTTCACTACAACTTCCTAATATATTGCAAAGAATTTGAGTATAAAAATCTGTCTTAATTTTGTATAACCCCAGGACCTAGCACAGTGTCTTGGCAGTGAAATATAGTGAAAATAACGATCCCTAATTTATCTTAAAATATCTTTCTTACACCTACTCAGGGCTGGCGATTGTGCAATGTAGTAGAGACAGAAAAGTAAGCAAAGTAGAAATCTTGGGGAATGGAGATAGTAAACACATACTTTAAAGTGTCAGAGTGCAAGAGAGCCAGCATCACCTAACTGCTAAATAGCCTCTCTAATTTTCTCCTTCACAAAATAAAAATAACCCAATAATATCTACCTTCAGTTTTTTTGTGTGAAGAATAAAGAGGCTAAAATATCACAAAATACTTTACAAACTATAATGTCCTGTATTGACCAAACAAAAAAAGTGTTATCACTTGTGAAGGCACCAAATGTTACTTCAATTGTTGAATTAAATTTTCACTAAAACTCAAGAGACTGCCATGCTAGTCTGTAATGGGCAAATATTTTAAATTTATACCAAAATGGAAGCACTGCCTTTACTGCAATCTTTTGGTTTAGTCTTTAAATAATAGTCATTAATCTCCTCTATGCTGATGTGATTTAGAAGGCAGTGTGTTCATTTTTCCCACCTAGCATTTAGATTAATGCCATTCTGGCATTTCTTTGTGCAGGGTAATTCAAGGGACAGCCATACCGCAGAGATGGTTATTTTATATTGCTCTGTCCAGATTACTTTATCTACTTGTAGGTACTAGAGTCCAATCATTCCTGCTTAGAAAAATTGAGGAAGGGACAAGATTTATTTTCTCAAGTATTTTTCTAAGAATCTAATACACATACATAAAACACTGCACTAAATGTTGGTAATATGAATATACATACAATCATGTCTCTCCTCTTAACTTGTTCACTGTTTACTGTAAAATATATAAAGTAAACTGATTGTCCTAAAGAATGTGAAGAGTCCTATGAAAACAACAGCAAGTCTATTTTATATATAATAGGTTTTCAAGATTTTGTAATTTCTTTCAACACCCTGGAAAATTAGTGCAATTTTCATGCCCAGTAGAAAATCTTGAAAAAAAAAAATCGCACCATTTCCTCTTCCCTGGGCAACAGATCCGAAAAAAAAAAAAAAGTACATGGGAAGTTCTGCATCCCTCTCTTTCACCTGCTAGAAGAGACTCACAGGACTCAGAAGGAAAACAGCAATAAGAAAAGAAAATTTGAGCAGGGAAGAAGTAAGGTAAGGATGTGAAGAAAAAAGAGACCCAGCAATCTTTCTCAATTGAATAGCAATTTCAGTTTCTATTGCAGGTCCTTATGAAAAGCAATGAATTTTAGTTTTTAGGAGTACATTTCTGTTCGTTCTAGGTCAACTTTTTTAAAAGAGGGAGAATTCTTGCATTCATTTTCCAATTTAACTTACAGATTTTATAATGACATCTGAAAAGTGTTAATAATTATTAGAAAGATTAACCTCTTTTTTTTTTTAACTTAAACATTGGTTTTCTCTACTGGACACTTATGCTTTTATTAAATATTTCTAAATATAATTCTCCCTGGCTATTTTGAGAATATTGTTTAAGTGACATTGAAATTTAACTAGAATTCCTAAAAAAGTATGCTAATGCTTTTCTTCAAGCAGTTCCAATTCCGAATGGAGTGCAGAAAATGTTAGGTGGTAATGGGAGGTGAAGGGATAGTCCACGAGTGATCACACCACACGTTTTAACTGTCAAAGTCTATAGCTCGCCAAACTGAAATACTCATGAAATTCTTCTGTAAAGTATCAAGTACCATACTAACATTGCAGCTCTTTTTCAGTCCTAACTAAAATGCAATAGATTAAAGACAGACTACATACACTTAAGTGACATTTTTAATGCATAAAGTTTGCCTGTTTTGACTATTTTTACCAACCAAGGTTGATACTTTGATCCACTTTAGATCTTGGCTTTGCATTGATGATATGTAAGTGATACAAATCCTTTCGTTGTAAGAAAATTTTGATTATTTCAAATTAAATATATTAAATGTATTTATATTTATTATATTGTACTTACTTCTATAATGAGATCACTAACTTTTCTTGTTTTCTAAGAAAATATTGAAACTTCAGCTTTAAATTTTTGCTTGATAATCTTAGACAAGTTCCTTAACTTCTCTTCTTTTCAGTCTCCAATCTGAAAAATAGAATCCAGTATATCCATTTCACAGGGTGATAGAAAATGTATAGAACATTAAAGATTGCCTGGCATAGTATATTTATCTACTTCTAAAAATCATCACAAGGCACCTCATTAATTTATATCTGTATAATGGAAAATTTACAGAGTTATTGCTTTGTAGATATTTTAAATTATTTTATCTTAAGCTTGTCTTAGTTCTTATGAAAGAATAAATTTTACTTGATGTTTAGTAATTACATTACTAGACTAAAAAACAAAAGCCATAATATTTTAATAGACCACAGCTGGCATAGGTCTACACCATCACAGAACTACATGCATTTAGGGTTAATTATTTCCATCTTCTGTTAGCTTCTGTCAGGATCTCTAATAATAGGTTATTCTACTACTCTTTCACTAGAAAAAATAAACTGGAAAGGACACAGAATAGAGTAAAAACAATTCTGGTTTGTATTTAGATGACCAGTTTAGGATCACTCCTTTATAGTTATTAGATCTATGGCACTGAGCAATCATTATCCTTATGTCCTTTTTCAGGGATTTTTCAACAGTCTGTTGAGGAAGCCAAAGGACCTTCCTAGTCATTTATCATGCATTGATGTTACTTTCATCTGTGAACATATGGATTCGGTTACTTTCATTAGAAAAACAAAATTGCAGTGTTTAAACTGTTGTATTCCTACAAGACAATTTCTTACAAAGGAATGAACACATACAAAATATTTTTCAGTCTTTATATCTTAAAGTATAACATGAGAATGTATTTTATGCATTATTCTTAATATGCATGGTAGAGAATAGAAGCAGCTCTGTTTTTCAGTGCCCTAAATAAAAAAGAAAAAGTTAAAATTATATTTTAATTTCTTCACATATAAGCATATTGGGCAACAAAAGGGAAGGCAACCCAACCTCAGGACAAGAAACACTGACAGGTTTTTGTACATGAAATGAGATTGATGGACAATTTTGTCTGCCACTTTTAAGACAAAAAAAAAAATTTTAATCTTAAAAATTGTTAAATTTTGTCCAGACATTTGAAATAATTCAGATAGAACCTTCACCACCAGAAAGTTAAGAAACCAGTGTTTGTAATATTTCTTGAAAAATATTATCTGGATAAAAATGGAAGGACTTTGTATTCTCTTTAAAGCTCATGAATTTAAATTTCACATATTTCATTTACTGACTTAAAATTAATTTATTAACTACTTTGTGGCCTGGAAAGAAGACAGACATTTCCCATGATTTGGGTAAAAAATTTCCTAAAACATGAAATGTGCGATGATAAAATATTAACTGAAAAATACTTAAGTAGAATCAAATAAATGTTTCACAAGTTTTAATGTTATGTATGAACAAAATTATCCTTAAAAATCCTGCAAGTCACCCTGAAACCGATTTTGAACATTTTGTATATCCATACAATTATTATTTTGTATGTACAATCTGTCTTTATATATGTATAAATGTATTATTTGCATGAGTTAATTTTATACATATTACATTTTATACCCACACAGCCTCATGAGTCTATTGTTATTAGTTTCATTTAATCAATAAGGCTAAGCTGCAATGGCAACTGGACCAAGGTTACCAAGTAGAAAGTTGCAGAATCAGTCTATTAAATAAATAATTACTAAGGGGGAAAAAAATCCATATCTTTATAATCCACACTGGGCAAATCAAATGTTACTGATTTAATTTAAAATATCTAAGTCAGTATTACAACAGTGAATGAAACATTCTCTCTCTCTCTCTCTTTCCATGCCCTAAAAAGACAAAAATACAAATTATATTTGCCTCAAAGAAATTTTTTTTAAAAAATGCCTTGCTTTAAGGGATTAAAAACAAAGAATAATAAAATCTCATTGAATAACGGAAGGTATGGAATACAGCTATCATATACCCAGAAGTAAGGGTGCCTCCTTTCTCTAAACAAGAGCATCTAGAAGCCCTTATTTTTATATTTGATTGGCCAATGCTAAAAGGCTTAGTTCCGAGGTTCTCAAAGTGTGGTCCCGGAACCAGCACATCAACATCACCTGGAAACTCATTAGAAATGTCAGTACTCTGGCTCCTCCCCAAACCTACTGAATCAAAAACTCTGAGCGTAGGGCCCACTAGTCTGGTTTAACAAGCCATGCAGGTGAGTTTTATATACTAAAGTGTTTGAGAACCTTTGGCTTACTGAGACTATGTGTTTTATTTTCTCCCCTCAGGTGTGGGTGAAACGAGGCTTCACCCCTGAGACAAGTTTCTCCACAATGCTACTGTGAGATCAAGATCTCAACTGTACATCCTGGAGACAACACAACAACACAAGGGAATAAAATCTTATACAACTGTCAGAGGTATTGTGGAGTTCAAATTAGATGATATACAATGACACCAAGGAAAATACATTGTGAAATTTGACGAGATTCTGAACTCAAAAAGAGATGCTGCTCTATTCATTTCAAAACAACTCATAATAAAAGTGTTCCGCCGGGCGTGGTCGCTTATGCCTGTAATTCCAACACTTTGGTAGGCCGAGGCGGGCGGATCACGAGGTCAGGAGACCGAGACCATCCTGGCTAACGCGGTAAAACCCCGTCTCTATTAAAAAAATACAAAAAAATTAGTGGGGCGTGGTGGCGGGCGCCTGTAGTCCCAGCTGAGGCTGAGGCAGGAGAATGGCGTGAACCCGGGAGGCGGAGCTTGCAGTGAGCCCAGATCGCGCGACTGCACTCCAGCCTGGTCGACAGGGCGAGACTCCGTCTCAAAAAAAAAAAAAAAGTTTTCCAACTTAGCTAGTTTCCGGCATTAACTAATCACACCTCAATCTCACTTTTATTTTTGCTCTTCTTGTTTTTTTAACTGGCACCTGGAGCAGGTCAGTCACATTCCTCATTTTTCAGGGACACCTTCGATGCCAGATTCTTTTTGCCTTCCGGTAAGATTTTTTTTTCAGTATCTTGGCTATTTAGGGGGAGGGAGGATAAGAAATAAAGGGACAGTATTAGAGCGTTAATAAATTGTTTTTTGTAAATATGTTTTAGGATGTTCACATGTAGTGCTTCTTCAAGATTTCTAAAAGTATCTACGTTATGGCTTCACTCTATCATTGTAAGCCTTACTAGGATTCCTGAATTTTGACATATATTTATTTTTTCTTCTGACTCAAGCTTTGAATGACAAGAATACTGTCATGTTTTCTATATTTTCCACAAGATAGAATAAAATACCCATCAACTCTCTTTACACATAGACTTTTTAATAAATTGTTTAAACTATTCACATCTCCAATGGCTAATTTGGGATGATACAGAAATGCACATGTTTTTAAATATATATCAAGAGCATATTAAACAATTCCACAGCACAGATGAATAATATTGTTACCAGTGAAATTTATGCTGTATCCTAAAACAAATAGCCAATATTTGACATAATAAAGCAAATATCCTTTTACCTTTACTATCAGTTTGGGGGCTGTTAAATTATTGGGGAAGTGGCAGGTAAAATTTTCTTTTTATCTTTTCTGAAAATAAAATAATTTGGTTATGTTCCAGGTCAGTATACAAAGAGTTTTCTAATTTATGTATAAATTTTTAAAATAAAGTATAATAGAGCAAAAAGCTCACTAGCATTTAGAACTGTCCTGATAACAGAATGCCAGGGCCTGGGCTTGAATTTTGTGTAAAAAGATTGTAGGTGCCAAATCATCTCCATTTCTCATATCATGATTAATTCTCCAGAGAATTATAGCAGGTACACAAATTAGAAGAGCTCTTTAAATCTTACTTTCAAATTTGAAAAAGAAAATGTGTATTGTTTTGCAACATAGCTTTTGAATTAATGTTTTTAATTTATATTATTATTCTGACCTAATATTTAGGTATTATATATTTGAAATAAAAAGACAGGCCACCATCATATTAAGCATGACATGAAGTACCTGGCATATTCTGAGTTATGTGTACAGGTAATTAGTTCTAACTCAAGGTAATGTTCTCATAAATAGGGAACAAATATTACCAAATTCATTAATTAGTCATGCTTATACTTCAGTCATTTGGAATAATGTGTTTGCTTGAACTAAGGTTTCCTATTTGAGTCATTAATGACTGTCAGTAAGATACAGTGCTCTAACATTTCACCAATATTTGAGAAATGCACAGGTATTGCATTTTTTTAACAGGGGACTAGTCTCATTTTATATCTTTATGGAATGACAACCATAGTATTAAATTCCCTTGGCCTATTTCTGCTACTTTCCTTTATTTCATTCATCCTACTGTGCTCCTCTACCATTTTTATTCTTATAACACGTATATCATTGTATCATAATTACTTGTTTGCATTTCTGCCTTCCTCCACTAAAGCACATGAATCATTCTGCTTCTCATAAGCATCCTCATTTATTGTTTAATGAATTTAAACATTCACTTATACACATATATTTCAATAAAACTTTCAAATAAACTATTTTAACTAAATTAAAATATTTTAGCTGTTAATATACATATGCAGTCATTCTTCTGTGAGCAGCATACATTACTTTGCATTATATATCTAAACACAAACACAAGGACTATTGTATTAGTCCTTTTTCATGCTACTGATAAAGACATACCCAAGACTGGGTAATTTATAAAGAAAAAGAGGTTTAAAGGAATCACAGTTCCATGTGGCTGGGGAGGCCTCACAATCATGTTGGAAGGTGAAAGGCACATCTTACATGGCAGCAGCCAAGAGAGAATGAAAGCCAACTGAAAAGGGAACGAGAATAAAAATATATATCCATGCTAATGGGAGGTTGCTTATAAGACAATGTCTTACATATATGATTTATTACAAGTTATTGATTCCAATATTTTTAAAAATCTACCACAACACATTATCAACAAAATAAAATCACACAAAATCCTGTTAAATATTTTGTTATGATATTTTATGCAACTTTTTAAAGCATATATTATTTCACTTAAAACGTATATGAATAATATTTCTACATTTTCATAATGAACTAAGGCAGCATTTCCCAAAGAGTGTTTCAGAAAATATGTCTTTAGAGATGTTCTTTTTAAAAAATGAATTAATGTTATATAGATTAAAAATAAGCATATGAAAATGTTCTCAACAACATAAGTCATCAGGGAATTGCAAATTAAAACAACGAGATACCACTACATACATATTAGAATGAATATAATAAAAAAAACTAAACTCAAATTGCTGACAAAGATGCAGAACAAGACTTCTCACTCATGCTGGTGAGAATATAAAATGGCACAGCCACTCTGGAAGACCACTTGGCTATTTCATACAAAAACAACACTTTTCCTATACAACATAGCGATCATGCTACTAGATATTCATCCAGCCAAACTGGGAATGTATGACCACATAAAAACCTATATGTTAATGTTTATAGTGACTTTATTCATAGTCAGCAAAAATGGGAAACAATCAAAATGTCTTTCCATAGATGAACAGATAAACTTGACACATTCATATAGTGGAATATTATTCAGCAATTTAAAAAATGAGCTCTCAAGCCATGAAAAGGCATTAATAACTTTTTTTTTTTTTACTTAAAGTTTTGGGATACATGTGCAGAACGTGCATGTTTGTTACATAGGTATATGTGTGCCATGGTGGTTTGCTACACATATTAACCCATAACCTAGGTTTTAAGCCGCACGTGCATTAGCTATTTATCCTTATGTTCTCCCTCCCCTAACCACCCCCCACAGACAGGCCAGAGTGTGTGTTGTTTCCCTCCCTGCATCCATGTGTTCTCATTGTTCAACACCCACTTACGAGTGAGAAAATGCAGCGTTTGGTTTTCTGTTCCTGTGTTAGTTTGCTGAGGGTGATGGCTTCCAGCTTCGTTCAAGTCCCTGCAAAGGACAGGATCTCATTCCTTTTATGGTTGCATAGTGTTCCATGGTGTATATGTACCACATTTTCTTTATCCAGTCTGTCACTGATGGTCATTTGAGTTGGTTCCATGTCTTTGCTATTGTGAATAGTGCTGCTATAAACATACATCTGTATATATCTTTATAATAGAATGATTTTTATTCTTTTGGATATATTACCCAGTAATGAGATTGCTGGGTCAAATGGTATTTCTGGTTCTAGATCATTGAGGAATTGCCACACTGTCTTCCACAATGGTTGAACTAATTTACTTTCCAAACAGTGTAAAAGCTTAACTATTTCTCCACAGCCATGCGAGCAGCTGTCCTTTATTGACTTTTTAATAATCACCATTCTGACTGACATGAGATAGTACCTCATTGTGATTTTAATTTGCATTTCTCTCAATGATCAGTTAAGCTTTTTTCAGCCACATAAATGTCTTCTTTTGAGAAATGTCTGTTCAAGCCCTTTGCCCACTTTTTGATAGTGTTGTTTGTTTTTTTCTTGTAAATTTGTTTAAGTTCCTTGTAAATTCTGGATATTAGATCTTTGGCAAATGGGTAGAATGCAAAAATTTTCTCCCAATCTGTAGGTTGCCTGTTCACCCTGATGATAGTGTTTTGTTGTTGTTGTTTGTTTTTTTGTTGTTTGTTTGTTTCTGTGCAGAAGCTCTTTAGTATAATTAGATCCCATTTGTCAATTTTAGCTTTTGTTGCAATTGCTTTTGATAATTTCATCATAAAATATTTGCCCATGCCTATGTCCAGAATGGTACTGCCTAGTTTTGCTTCTAGGGTTTTTATGGTTTTGGATTTCACATTTACATCTTTAATCCATCTTGAGTTAATTTTGTATAAGGTATAAAGAAAGGGTCCAGTTTCAGTTTTCTGCATATGGCTAGCCAGTTTTCCCAGCACCATTTATTAAATAGGGAATCATTTCCCCATTGCTTGTTTCTGTCAGGTTTGTCAAAGATCAGATGCTTGTAGATGTGTAGTCTTATTTCTGAAGTCTCTGTTCTGTTCCATTGGTCTGTACGTCTCTTTTGGTACAAGTACCATGCTTTTTTGGTTACTGTAGCCTTGTAGGATGGTTTGAAGCCAGGTAGTGTGATGTCTCCAGCTTTGTTCTTTTTGCTTAGGATTATCTCAGCTATGCAGGCTCTTTTTTGTTTCCATATGAATTTGAAAGTATTTTTTTTCTAATTCTATGAAGAATGTTGGTGGTAGTTTAATGGGAATAGCACTGAATCTATAAATTACTTTGGGCAGTATGTCCATTTCACAATATTGATTCTTTCTATCTGTGAGGATGGAATGTTTCTTCATTTGTTTGTGTCCTCTCTTATTTCCTTAAGGAATGGTTTGTAGTTCTACTTTAAGAAGTCCTTAACATCCCTTGTTAAGCTGTATTCCTAGGCATTTTATTCTCTTTGTAGCAACTGTGAATGGGAGTTCATTCATTATTTGGTTCTTTGCTCGTCTATTGTTGGTGTATAGGAATGCTCATGATTTTGGCACATTGATTTTGTATCCTGAGACTATGCTGAAGTTGCTTATCAGTTTAAGGAGATTTGGGGCTGAGACGATGGGGCTTTCTAAATATACAATCATGTTATCTGCAAACGGTGACAATTTGACTTCCTCCTTTCCTATTTGAATACCTTTATTTCTTTCTCGTACCTGATTGCCCTGGCCAGAACTTCCAATATTATGTTGAACAGCAGTGATGAGAGACGACATCTTTGTCTTGTGCCAGTTTTCAAAAGGAATGCTTCCAGCTTTTGCCCATTCGGTATGATATTGGCTGTGGGTTTCTCATAAATACCTCTAATTGTTTTGAGATATGTGCCATCAATACTTAGTTTATTGAGAGTTTTTAACATAAAGAGATGTTGAATTTTATTGAAGGCATTTTCTGCATCTATGGAGATAATCATGTGGTTTTTGTCATTGGTTCTGTTTATGTGATAGATCACATTTATTGATTTGCATAGGTTAAACCAGCCTTGCATCCCAGATATGAAGCTGACTTGATCATGGTGGATAACCTTTTTGATGTGATGCTATATTTGGTTTCCCAGTATTTTATTGAGGACTTTAGCATTGATGTTCATTAGGGATATTGGCCTGATGTTTTCTTTTTTTGTTGTGTCTCTACCAGGTTTTGGTATCAGGATGATGCTGGCCTCATAAAGTGAGTTAGAGAGGAGTCCCTCCCTTTAAATTGTTTAGATTATTTTTTGAAGGAATGGTACCAGCTCCTCTTTGTACTTCTAGGAGAATTTGGCTGTGAATCATCTGGTCCTGGGCTTTTCTTTGGTTGGTAGGTTATTTATCACTGCCTCAATTTCAGAGCTTGTTATTGTTCTATTCAAGGATTTGACTTTTTTCTTGTTTATTCCTGGGAGGGTGTATGTGTTCAGGAATTCATTCATTTCTTCTAAATTTCTAGTTTATTTGCAAGAGGTGTTTACAATATTCTGTGATGGTAGTTTGTATTTCTGTGGGGTCAGTGATAATATCTCCTTTATTATTTTTGATTCTATTTGATTCTTCTCTCTTTGTCTAGCTAGCAGTCTATTTTATTATTTTTTCAAAAAAATGAGCTCCTGGATTCATTAATTTTTTTGGAGGACTTTTCATGTCTCAGTCTCCTTCAGTTCCATTCTGATCTTAGTTATTTCTTATTTTAATTTCCAAAACATCATTTTGACAAGGTGAGAACTATTTTCTAGGCTTCACTGCCCACTAGGAACGAAAGAGAACTAGATAACCCACCATATTCACCAACAGTAACATTCTCCTCAATTGATTTCTGGTTGTTTCTTCTACTTTTCTTTTTCAACTTTTATTTTAGGTTCAGGGTTATATGTGCAGGGTACATATATGTTACGTGGGTAAATTATGTGTCATGAGAATTTGGTGTACAGATTATTCCATCATCCAGGGAATTAGTATACTACCTAATAGGTAGTTTTTTAATCCTCATCCTGCTACCTCCCTCCACCTTCAAATAGACCCTGGTATCTATTATTTCCTTCTTTGTATCTATATGTATTCAATGTTTAGCTTCAACTTATAAGAGAGAACATATGGTATTTGATTTTCTTTTCTTATGTTAATTTGCTTAGGATAATGGCCTCCAGTTCCATACATGTTCTGCAAAAAACACATTATTATTCTCTTTTATGATTGTATGCTATTCCATGGTGTTTATGTACCATAATTTCTTTATCCAGTCTACCATTGATGGGCATTTAGGTTGGTATTATGTATTTTTGCTATTGTGAATAGTACTATAATGAATATAAGCATGCATTTGTCTTTATGGTATAACAATTTATATTCCTTTGGCTATATATCCAATAATAGGATGGCTGGGTTGAACGGTAATTCTGTTTAAGATTCTTTGAGAAATCTCCAGATGGTTTTCCACAGTCTCTGAACTAATTTACATTCTCACTAGCAGGGTATAAGTATTCCTGACTCTCTGCATCCTCACCAGCCTCTGTTATTTTTTGACTTTTTAATAATAGCCATTCTGACTGGCATGAGATGCTTTTGATTTCTATTTCTCTAATGATTAGTGATTTTGAGCACTTTTGATATGCTTGTTGGTAATGCACATGTCTTTTTCTGAGAAGTGTCTGTTCACATCCCTTGCCTATTTTTAATGAGGTTGTTTGATTTTGTTTGCTTATTTAAGTTTTTTCTATATTGTAAATATTAAACCTTTGCTGGGTGCAAAGTTTGCAAATATTTTATTTTATTCTGTAGGTTGTCTGTTTATCTGTTGATAGTGTTTTTTGCTATACAGAAGGTCTTTAGTTTAATTAGGTCCTACTTGTCAATATTTGTTGTTGTCATTATCGCAATTGCTTTAGGGATCTTTGCTATGAAATCTTTGCCAGGGCCTATGTCCAGAATGGTATTTCCTAGCTTTTCTTCTAGGATTTTTATAGTTTTAGGCTTTATATTTAAGTCTTTAATCTATCTTGAGTTGATTTTTGTATATGGTAAAATGTAGGGGTCCAGTTTTAATCTTTGGCATATGTAGCTAGCCAGTTATCCTAGCACCCTTTAGTGAATGGAGAGTTCTTTCTTCATTGCTTGACATTGTCTACTTAGTCAAAGTTCATAGGGTTGTAAACGTGCAGCTTTATTTCTGCTCTTCTGTCATCAAGAGCTCTACCAATGATCTTCATCAGGAACACTTGGTTCAGTGTTTTAGAATCACTTGACAGTGATTCTAAAATAACACAAGATAATGCTAAGCTACAGAAACCACATGTATATATACATTGTGACGTAAATTACACACCTTACCTTTATTGCCAAAGTAGTTTGCTTCAGTTATCTATTTTAGGTAATCTGAGCAAAATTACAATGTGAAATGTAAAATAACAAATAGAAAAAATAGCTTTGCAGCACTTAAATTAATGAGCATTATGAAAATAAATAATTGTATTGAGTGATATAACAGTCTCAGACATTTTATATTTCTGATTCAGCTTAATATTTATCACAAATGGCTTAAGGAAATTGCTGTGACCTCCAATGTAGAAAAAATAAAACTGAGGCCCAGATAAGTTTTCACTTGTAGTAAAATTAAATCTTTTGTATTTAAACATAAGAAAGTTTCATTGCTTAATCAGTAAAAATATACACATCTAATGATTTCAGTTATTTAATATAGCCACACCTAAAATTATATTCAATCAATGTGAAATTTGTAAGTAAATGTACTCTTTTATTTGATCTAGAGTGTTTATGCCATCTATTATGTTAACAACTTTAAATTATCCAATTAAATTGTAATATTAAGTGCTTAGTGGTATAAAAAATAATAAAGGCAATTTCTTTATTGTGTGGGCATTCTAGTGGAAATTTGTTTATGTTTCACAATGTTTGCATAGGCAATAATGCCGCTTTGCGAATTATGAGCTTGTGTTTTAAATGAGAACATTATTTTAATTATAGAATATCTTAAATGGAATATAAAGGCTAGCAATGTAATTTTATTTTAATGATCTCGATTTAAAGAAATGCAGCTATCATTTTCTTAATGCTAGTAGGAGCATCAATGTGCTTCCTAACACAAAAGCATTCACATTTGAATTCAAAAGCATTTTTAAAAATTTTCTGCTTCTTTCCCTGTAGACAAAAGAAAATTATTGGAGCAGTAGTAAGAGAGATCAAACCCAACACTTTACAGAGAATGAACGATTATCTGTCTCATTTGACCAATCCCTCAAATTTAGCTTTGTACATGGTCATAAAAATCAAGAGTCTACTCAATTTCAGTGAGAGGCTAAACCTTTCTGTCTACCAGAGTAAGATCCTGTTCTAGTTTTCACAGTAGCTAAAATTACACCACTGGAAATGCTTTGAAAAAAGTAAAATCATCTCTTTTATAAATGACAGATGCTTTTGCAATGTTGTACAGTATTTTCACTAGCATTTTAACTTAAATGAACTTAATATATTACTTTGTGCTCTTACACAAGTGACTTAGATCAATATGAAGTTGCCTTGAGCACAAGGGAAGTGGAAATGGAGAGAAAGAAAAGGTCTGCACCGGATGAGATTCTTTTTCACTGACTGAAATCAAAATTGGAATACCTTAAGCAAAAAGGAAAATGACTTACAAAGGTAATGAGGTGTCTCATAAACTACCAGGAAATCAATATAAGTGGGCCTTAGGATTTAATACCAAGCCCAGTTCCCCATCTTCCACATTTCCTATTTTCTAGGCATTTGTTTTATGTTCTCTGAAGACCCACAATGTGGTTCACATGGCAGAAAACTTGACAGCAGAGAGCATCTAGTTTAATATCTTATATAAATAGTTTAAACAGCTTCAGCTTCCAGAAAGACTACAAGATTTTCTCTCTATCTCAAGGCTTATATTTTTAGGAGATCACTGTGGCTTCATCTTGAGTGTAGAACCTAACTGTGATCAGTTGCACATATATTTAGTTCTAGTGCAAGACTCATGCATTCTTCCAGTCGTGAGGATTATAGAATCACAGAATATAAGATCTAGGTTTATATAAGGTCCTATAATCCAGTCCTTTCATTTTACTTATAAACAAACTGAAGTTTAGAAAGCAAAGTCAACTTTTTCAGGAGAAGCAGCAGAGACACTGCTCATGCCCCAGTGTCATCAAGAGCTAAACCTATTCTGGGTACATATATAAATTGTCAGAACACAATGGATACTATATTCTTTCAGTGACCACCGCTCCCCCCAAAATTATTTATCTTAATTTACATATTTAAATTTCAAAACTAATTCAAGTCCAACAGCGCATAAAGGAGAAAAAAATTCAAAATTAATAAACACATAAATTTTAAACTGTATAAAATATAAAAGAAAAAAGGCAAAATTCCCTATTAATACACTTCTCTCCCAGAGGCAATCAGTGCTAATAATATCCACTTTGCAATCCCTAATTATGTTCTATACATCATTTGTGTGTATGTGTACACATCCGTTTGAGCTCACTTATGTAAATATGTATCAATACAATTTTCAGCATAAATTGCCTTAAATGGATAAATGATCATGAGACTCACTGTTCTTACTTAACATCTTTACATTCATTGCATATATGTTTACTTTTTTAACAGCTACATCACATTGCAATAGTATCTACCTACTATCATTTATTAACCGCTTATTTACTGAGAGATATTTAGGTTGCCTCCAAAATTTTATATGATAAACAATAACAAAGACTGGTAGCACCTCTGTGCTCCCTGGGACAGAGCTCTGTCCCAGGTGAAAGGCCCTCTGCCATTGCCTCTTTCAAAATCCCTTCACCTGGTGCCCCCACTTGTAGCAGGAAGGCCCACAGCTCTACAGCTGCTACTCCTATTGTGCTCAGGATTAGGAGCAAGAAAAAAGTCTAAGGACAAACTCAGGCCTCCAGTACAGCACAGCTGCCTTATGGAAAAGCAGCCAGACTGTTTTTCAGGCAGTTCCCTGCCCCTGTTACTCTTCACTGAGCAGGGCCTCTCAACCTGGCCCCCCAGCACAGCCTCCCTGCCCCAAACTGAACACTTTAGTTGGTGACAGGCCTGTGTTTCTGTGGGGAGAAAATCCCAGAGACAACCCCTCTCCCTTTACAGTCCCTCTCCTATTACATCTCCAGTGGTACCACCCTTATGGTCCTAGGCCTAAGGAAGAAAGAAAGGGCCTGATTGTGTGGCTGGCATCTTCAGCATGCTGCAAGCACCATACAGAGAGGAGCCCAGCCTCTCTTCTCTGTGAACCTCCACCCTCTACTGCTCAAAATGGAGGGCCCCTGGCTCAGGATCACAAAGCAGATGCCCCACCCCCAACTCCAACTGATGATTCCCACTGGTGGTGGCTCTGTTTCCCTGGGGTGCAGCTCCCAGTGGCAACTGATAGCCTCTCTGCCATTGCCACCACAGTTGTTTTGCCCTTGTTGTCCTCATATTGGGAAATAAGCAGCGTAGGGCTTTACTTGTGCCTCGAGCATGCCGAAGTTGCCATATGGAGAGGAGCCCAATCTCCCTTCTCTGTGAGCCCCTGACACCCTGCTCTTCACCAAGCAGGGCCCCCAGCTTGTAACCACAGTGCAGTCACCCCACCCCATGGCTGAACATTTTCATTGGTGGAGGTTCTGCATTTCTCTGGGATAGAGCTTCCAGAGGCAACTGAAATCCCTTTTGCTACTGACACTGTAGTGGTACTGCCCTTGCTTCCCTCAGACTAAGGAAGAAACAAAGACCCTGAGTGCTCTACTCCAGCACACTACAGCCACCATAAAGAGAAGAGGCCAGTCTGTCTTCTATATGAGCCCCTGCCCCTACTGTTTGTAGGAACTGGGCGAAGGCCCCCAGCTTGGGCCCACAATACAGATACCCCACACTGGGCTGTTTGCTCTGATTGGTAGCAGCTCTGCATTTCTCTGGGGTGGAGCTGCAAGAGACAAGTGAAAGGCCCTCTGCCATTGCCTCTTTCAAAATCCCTTCACCTGGTGCCCCCCAAGCTGGGGAGAGAACATAAAGGCTGAGTTCACCCCAGGGCTATGATGATGTGCAGCCAAGGAATGCCAAGCCAAAATCCGCAGCCAGTACTTTAGTAGGAGAGGAGCCCAATACTCCTAGAGCACTGAGAGGGAGCACAGTTGCAAATGCAAGGTGATATGGTTTGACTTGGTGTCCCTACGAAATCTCATCTTGAATTGTAATCCCTCAAATCCCTATATATCAAGGAAGGGACCTGATGGGAAGTGACTGGATCACAAGGGTTGTTTCCTCCATTCTGTTCTATTGATAATGAGTGAGTTCTCACAAGATCTGATGGTTTTATAAGGGGCTCTTTCCCCTTTGCTCCCTCCCGCCCTCTTTCTCCTACCTTCATGTAAGATGTGCCTGTTTCCCCTTCCACCATGATTGTAAGTTTCCTGAGGCATCCCAAGTCACACGAAACTGTAAGTCAATTATAAATTGACTTCTTTTTATAAATTGTGCAGTCTCAGAAAGTTATTCATAGCAGTGTGAAACTGAGCTAATACACAAGGAAATACAGAGGAGTAGCACAGCTGAGCAATAGCCTACCTCCCAGCCACTACACCTAAGCACCATCTACTGAATCATAGCCCAAATTGCAACACCAAAAATATGTTGTTTATATACACCCCCCTCCCATCAAACCAAGGACAAGAATTCAGCTACAAATAAAGACCCTGCACAAAGTTTTGACTTTCTTGAAACATCCAGAAACTGGCTGGGCGCAGTGGCTCATGCCTGTAATCCCACTACTTTGGGAGGCCGGGGTGGGAGTATCACCTGAGGTTGGGAGTTTGAGACCAGCCTGACCAACATGGAGAAAGCCCATCTCTACTAAAAATACAAAAATTAACCGGGCATGGTGGCACATGCCTGTAATCCCAGCTACTTGGGAGATTGAGGCAGGAGAATCGCTCGAACCCAGGAGGCAGAAGTTGCAGTGAATTGAGATTGAGATCATGCCATTGCCCTCCAGCCTGGGCAACAAGAGCAAAATTCTGTCTAAAAAAAAAAAAAAAAAAAAAAAAATCCAGAAACTAACCCAAATGACTACACTCAAATAACACCACAGTAATACGAACACCAGCCCACACAGATGAGAAAGAACCAGGGCAAGAACTCTCACAACTCATGAAGACAGAGTGTCTTCTTACCTCCAAAATGGCTGCACTAGTTCCTAGGCAATGGCTCTTAACTAGACCGAAATGGCCAAAATGACAGAAATAGAATTCAGAATATAGATAGGAATGAAGATCATTGACATTCACAAGAAAGTCAAAACCTAGTCCAAGAAATCTGAGGAGTACAATAAAATGATACAGGAGATGAAAGATAAAATGGCCATATTAAGAAAGAAAGAAACTAATCTGATAGAGCTGAAAAACTAACTTCAGGAATGTCATAATACAATCGCAAATATTAACAGTAGAACTGACCAAGCTGGGAAAAGAATCTCAGAGCTTAAAGACCCGTTCTCTGAAATAACTCAATCAGACAAAAATAATTAAAAAAAAAAAAGAGGAACAAAACTTCTGAGAAATATGGAATTTTGTAAAGAGACCAAATCTGTGACTCATTGGTGTTCCCGAAAGACAGAAAGAGAAAGCAAGCAACTTGGAAAACATATTTGAGGCTATCGTTCAAGAAAATTGGCCAACTTCACTAGAGAGGCCAACATGCAAATTCAGGAAATGCAAAGAACTTCTGCAAGATACTGTACACATAGGCATCAGATTCTCCAAGATCAAGATAAAAGAAAAATGTTAAAGACAGAGAGAAGGGACAAATCGCTTACAAAGGTAACTGTCCCAGGCTAACAAAAGAAGTTTCACAAGAAACTCTACAAGGCAGAAGAGATTAGGGGCCTATATTTAGCATCCTTAAAGAAAATAAATTCCAACCAAAAATTTCACATCCACCCAAACTAAGCTTCGTAAGTGAAGAAGAAATAGGATCCTTTAAAGACAAGCAACTGCTAAGGGAATTTACCACCAGACCTGCCTTACAAGAGGTCCTTAAGGAGGTGCTAAATATGAAAAGGAAAGATCATTGTCTACCACCACAAAAACACACTTAACCCTTTTCTTATTTATGGAAAAAGGTGCCAGCTCACTGCCAGCTCTCATTTAATTTTACATAAACACATTCTTTGAGGCTGAAGCAAGTATGACTAATTTTCAATGTGAAAATAAAATACAAAAACTGTTCTTGGATAAACATAACTATATCAGAATTGTCTTAATCATCAGAATCATCTATTTTGGAAAAATCAAATTCATCAACTAAATCTTCAGCCAATAACTGTTCAAAAATGATGTTAACACATGTAGGAATGCTACGTTTTCTAGGATTTGACATTTTCACTGATTGAGAATTACTATATTTTGTAAATGAAAATACTACTAAAAACAGAAGGCTATAAATAAAATGTCTTTTGTTTCCAAAGTTGATATATTAGAGTGATAAAATAATAATAATAAAAGCAAGATATTTTGTGGCAAAATTATCTCTGGGTAAACACTGCAGCCATAAGTGCTGCCAGCAAGTATTCTCAGGGAAAATGTGAAAAGGGTTGAGTACATAGACCATTAACATTACAATGCAACTACACAATCAAGCCGACATTAATAACCAGCTAACAGCACAATGATAGGATCAAAGCCATACATATCAATATTAACCTTGAATGTAAATAGCCTAATTGCCCCCAATTCAAGGGCACAGAGTGGCAAGATGAAAGAAGCAAGACCCAACAGTATGCTATCCTCAGAAGACCCATCTCACATGCAAAGACACCCATAGGCTCAAAATAAAGGGATTAAAAAATCTATCAAGCAAATGGAAAGCTGAAAGAGAAGCATGTCTTAATGTCTGTCTAATTTCAGACATTACAGTGTTTAAACCAATAGTAATCAAAAAAGACAAAGAAGGCCATTACATAATGGTAAAGTGTTTAATTCAACAAGAAGACTTAACTATCCTAAATATATATGAACCCAACACAGGAGCACCCAGATTCATAAAGCAAGTTCTTAGAGACCTACAAAGAGACAGATAACCACACAATAATAGTGGGAAAGTTCAACACCTTACTAATAGTATTAGATAGACCATTGAGTCAGAAAGCTAACAGATATTTGGAACCTGAATTCAACATTTGACCAAATGAACCTAACAGACATCTACAGAACTCGTCACCCAAAACCAGTAGAATATGTGCTCTTCTCATCTGTGCATGACATATACTCTAAAATTAACTACATAGTGTTATAAAACTATTCTCAGCAAATTTTTAAAAAGAAAATCATATTAAAAACATTCGGATCATAGCACAATGAACATATACATTAATACTAAGAAAATTGCTCAAAACTACAAAATTACATGGAAATTAAATAACTTGCTCCTGAAAGACTTTTGGTTAAATAATAAAATTAATGCAGAAATCAAGAAATTCTTTGAAACGAATAAGAATAAACATACAACATACCAGAATCTCTGGGACACATCCAAAGCAGTGTTAAGAGGCAAATGTATAGTACTAAATGCTCACATCAAAAATTAGAAAGATTTCAAATTAACAACATACCATCACACCTAGAGGAACTTGAAACACAAAAGCAAGCAAACCCAAAAGCCAGCAGAACAAAGGGAATCATCTAAATCCAAGTTGAACTGAAGGAAATTGAGATGCAGAAAATCATACAAAAGATCAATGAATCCAGCGATTGCTACTTTGAAGGAATAAATAAGATAGACATACCACTAGCTAGACTAACAAAGAAAAATAAGAATATCCAAATAAAAATCAGAAATGATGATAGGGGCATTACCACTGACCACAGAGAAATATAAAAAGCACTCAGAGACCATTATAAACAACTCTATACACAAAAACTGGAAAACATAGAGGAAATAGACAAATCCCTGGAAACATACAACCTCCAAAGATTAAAGCGGAAGAAATTGAATCTCTGAAGGGACCAATGATGAATTCCAAAATTGAATTATTAAAAAAAAGTCTGCCAATCAGAAAAAGTCCAGGAACTGATGACTTCACAGTCAAATTATAGCAGGTGTATAAAGAAAACCTGGTATCATTCCTACTGAAACTATTCCAAAAAAATTGAGGAGAAAGAATTTCTCCCTAACTCATTCTATGAGTTCAGCATCATCCTGATACCAAAACCTGGCAAAGACAAAACAAAAAAAGAAAAATTCAGGCCAATATCTTTGATTAACATAGATGCAAAAATTCTCAACAAAATACTATTAAACAAAATCTATCAGCATATTAAAATGAACCCACAGGATCAAGTAGTCTTTATCCCTTGGAAGCAAGGTTAATTCAACATATTTAAATCAATAAATGTTATTCATCACATAAATATAACTAAATAAAACCACACATGATCATCTCAGTAGACACAGAAAGGCTTTCAATAAAATTCAACATCCCTTCATGTGAAAAACTCTCAACAGACAGGGCATCAAAGGAACATGGCTCATAATAATAAAAGCCATCTATGTCAAGCACACAGCACACTCCTACTGAATGGACAAAATCTGGAAGCATTCTCCCTGAGAACCAGAACAAAATAAGGATGCCCTCTCTCACCACTCCTATACAACGTAGTACTTGAATTTCTAGCCAGAACAATTGGGTAAGAAAAAGAAATAAAACTCATCCAAATAGGAAGAGAGGGAGTCAAATTATCTCTGTTTGTAGATTACATGATTTGATAGTAGAAAAACCCATTATCTCTTCTCAAAAGTTCCTAGATCTAAAAAAACAACCAGCCAAGTTTTGGGATACAAAATCAATGTAAAAAATAGTAGCATTTCTATAAAACAATGTCAAAGCAGATAGTCAAGTCACGAACATAATCGCTCTCACAGTAGCCACAAAATAAATAGAATACCTAGGAATACAGCTAACCAGAGAGGTGAATATTCTCTAAAATGGGAATTACAAAACACTGCTCAAATAAATCAGATATGACACAAACAAATGGAAAAAAATTCATGCTCGGGAATAAAAATAATCAATATTGTTAAAATGGCCATACTGCTCAAAGCACTTTACAGATTCCATGCTATTCCTATCAAACTACCAATGACATGCTTCACACAATTATAAACTTTAAAAAAATTTGTGCGGAACAAAAAAGAGCCTGAATAGCTAAAACAATCCTAGGCAAAGAAAACAAATCTAGAGGCATCACACTACCCAACTTCAAACTATGCTACAAGGCTACACTAACTTAAGCAGTATGGTACTGATATTAAAAAAAAAAAAAAACAGATATGTAGACCAATAGAACAGAATAGAGAGCCCAGAAATACAGCTACACACAACCATCTGATCTCTGATCTTTGACAAAGTCAATGAAAACAAGAAATGAAGAAAGGGTTCCATATTTAGTAAATGGTGCTTGGATAACTGTATATCCATATGCAGTAAATTGAAACTAGACCCCTTCCTTATACCATTTGCAAAAATCAACTAAAGATGGATGAAAGACTTAAATGTAAAACCAAAAACTATAAAAATCTTAGAAGAAAACCTAGGAAATACCATTCTGAACATAGGCCCTGACAAAGATTTTATGGTGAAGACTCCAAAAGTGAGTGTAACAAAATCAAAAATTGATAAATGGGACCTAATTAAACTAAATACCTGCACAGCAAAAGACCCTATCAATAGAGTAAGCAGACAACCTACAGAATGAGAGAAAATGTTTGCAAACTATGCATCACACAAAGGTCTAATATCCAGAATCTATAAAGAAATTAAATAAATAAGCAAAAAACAACTGAGTAAGTGGGTACAATAAATGAACAGACATTTTTCAAAAGAAGACATACACGTGGCAAACAGGTATATTTTAAAATGTTCAGCATCACTAATCACTAGAGAAATGCATTTCAAAACCACAATGAGATACCACTCCACATCAATCAGAAAGACTATCAATAAAAAATGAAAATAAAAATAAACACATATTGGTGAGGTTGCAGAGAAAGGAAACTCTAATAGACAGCTTTTGGCAGTGTATGTTAAATCAACCACTGTGGAAAGCTGTCTGGAGATTTCTTAAAGAACCTTAAACAGAATTACCGTTCAACCCAGCTATCCAATTATTAGGTAAATACCCAAAGGAATATAAATTGATCTATTATAAGTACACATGCATGCCTATGTTCATCATAGCACTATTCACAATAGCAAAAATATGGACTCGACCTAAATGCCCATAAATATTAGACTGGCAAACAAGGGATAGTATATATACACCATGGAATAGTACACAGTACACAGCCATAAAAAATAGTAACTGTGTTCTTTGCAGCAACATGGATGAAGCTGTAGGTCAGTTTTCTTTTTTTCTTTTTTTTTTCTTTTGAGACAGAGTCTCTCTCTGTCACCCAGACTGGAGTGCAGTGGCGTGATATCAGCTCACTGCAAGCTCCACCTCCTGGGTTCATGCCATTCTCCTGCCTCAGCCTCCCGAGTAGCTGGGACTACAGGCGCCCACCACCACGCCCAGCTAATTTTTTTGTGTGTTTTTAGTAGAGACAGGGTTTCACCGTGTTAGCCAGGATGATCTCGATCTCCTGACCTCGTGATTCACCCGCCTCGGCCTCCCGAAGTGCTGGGGTTACAAACATGAGCCACTGTGCCTGGCCAGCTGTAGGTCATTTTTCTAAGCAAACTGATGTAGAAACAAAAAACCAAATACCTCATGTTCTCTCTTATGAGTGGGATCTAAACATTGATTACACATGGTCAAATATTTCGATCCTTGTAAGTGGGATCTAAACATTGAGGGTGTAGGGTAGTGGGAGGGAGAGCATCAAAATACTACCTACCAGTTACTATGCTTATTACCAGGGTGATGTAATAATCTGTACACCATGCCTCTGTGATACATAATTTACCTATGTAACAAACCTGGACATGTATCCTTGAACGGAAAATAAAGCCTAAAAATAATAATAAATGATAAAAATAATATTGAAACAAATATTTATCTGTATACAGTAATCATCAGATAAATAATATGAAAATTTCAAGTTTTAAAAAAACATTTTAAAGGAAAACTATATAAATTTAGATTCCCACCAAGACTTATCGAATGTATATTTATCAATCTACTTCCTTTTTGTTTACCATCCATCAAGTATTTCATTTTTTTATTTCAATCTTTTATTTTTGTACTTCAATAGGTTTTTGGGGAACAGATGGTGTTTGGTTACATGAACAAGTTCTTTAGTGGTAATTTCTCAGATTTTGGTGCACCCATCTCTCGAGCATTGTGCATTGTACCCTATGTGTAGTCTTTGATCCCTCACCACCTTCCACCTTTTCCTCCTTTCCTCTGAAAGTCCAATGTATTATTCTTAAGCCTTTGTATCCTCATAGCTTAGCTCACACATATGAGTAATAACAAAAGTTGTTTGATTTTCCATTTCTGAGTTATTTCACTTAGAATAACAGTCTCCAATTTAATCCAAGCTCTTTTTATGACTAACTAGTATTCCATTATATATATAGATTATATATGTGCCATCCCTGCATCCCTGGTATGAAACAAACTTGATCATGGTGTATTATCTTTTTGATATATAATCTATACTATATATATACACACACACACACACATACACATATATACATACCACGTTTTCTTTATCCACTCTTCAATTGATGGGCATTTGGGTTGTTTCCATATTTTGCAATTGCAAATTGGGCTGCTGTAAACATGCATGTGCAAGTGTCTCTTTTGCATAATGAGTTCCATTTTTCTGGGTAGATACCTAGTAATGAGATTGCTGGATCAAACGGTAGATCTACTTTTAGTTCTTTTAGTTCTTTAAGGAATCTCCACACTGATTTCCATACTGGTTTTACTAGTTTACATTCCCACAAACAGTGTAAAAGTGTTCCCTTTTCACCACATCCACGACAACATCTATTTTTTTATTATTTATCTTATTATGGCAATTCTTTCAGGAGTGAGGTAGCGTCACATTGTGGTTTTGATTTGCATTGCCCTGATAACGAGTGATGTTGAGCATTTTTCCGTATGCTTGTTGGCCGTTTGTATATCTTCTTTTTGAAATTGTTCATTCATGTCTTTAGCCCACTTTTTGATGGGATCATTTATTTTTTCTTGCTGATTTGTTTAAGTTCATTGTAGATCCTGGATATTAGCCCTTTGTTGAATGTGTAGATTGTGAAGATTTTTCTCACACTTTGTGGGTTGTCTGTTACCCCTGCTGATTATTTCTTTTGCTGTGCAGGAGCTTTTTAGTCACATCTATTTATCTTTGTATTTGTTTCACTTGCTTTTGGGTTCTTGGTCATGAAGTCTTTGCCTAAGCCAATGTCTAGAAGGGTTTTTCTGATGTTATCTTGTAAAATCTTTATGATTTCACATTTTAGGTTTAAGTCCTTGATTCAGCTTGAGTTGATTTTTGTATAAGGTGAGAGATGAGGATCCAGTCTCATTGTTCTACATGTGGCTTACCAATTATCCCAGGATCATTTGTTGAATAGGGTGTCCTTTCCCCACTTTATGTTTTGGTTTGTTTCATCAAAGATCAGTTGGCTGTAAGTATTTGGCTTTATTTCTATTATTTACTATTGGTCTATATGCATATTTTTATACCAGTACCATGCTGTTTTGGTGACTATGGCCTTATAGTATAGTTTGAAGTCAGATAATGTGATGCCTCCAGATTTGTTCTTTTTGCTTAGTCTTGCTTTGACTATGTAGGCTCTTTTTTGATTCCATATTAATTTTAGGATTGCTTTTTCTAGTTCTGTGAAGAATGATGGTGGTATTTTGATGGGGATTGCATTGGATTTGTAGATTGCTTTTGGCAGTATGATCATTTTCACAATATTGATTCTATCCATCCATGAGTATGGGAACATGTTTCCATTTGTTTGTGTCATCTATGATTTCTTTCAGCATTGTTTTGTAGTTTTTCTATAGAGTTATTTCACATCCTTGGTTAGGTATATTTCTAAGTATTTTGTTTTTATGTGTGGCTATTGTGAAAGCAGTTGATTCGTTGATATGATTCTGAGCTTGATCATTGTTGGTGTATAACAGAGCTACTGATTTGTGTAAATTAACTTTGTATCCTGAAACCTTGCTGAATTTATTTACCAGTTTTAGGAGCTTTGAGGATGAGTTGTTAAGGTTTTCTAGATATACGATTATATCATCAGCAAACAGCAATCATTTGACTTCCTCTTTGGATGCCTGCCCTTCATTTATTTGTCTTGTCTAATTGCTCTGGCAATGTCTTCCAGTACTATGTTGAATACAAGTGGTCAAAGTGGGCATCCTTGTCTTTTTCCAGTTCTCAGAGCAAATGCTTTCAACTTTTCCCTGTTCAGTATGTTGGCTGTGGGTTTGTCATAGATGACTTTTATTACTTTAAGTTAGGTCCCTTCTATGCCAATTTTGCTGAGGGTTTTAACATAAAAGGATGCTGAATTTTGTCACATACTCTTTCCACATCTGTTGAGATGATGATGTGATTTTTGCTTTTAATTCTGTTTATGTGATGTATAACATTTATTGACTTACATATGTTAAGCCATCTCTGCATCCCTGGTATGAAACCAACTTGATCATGGCATATTATCTTTTTGATATGCTATTGGATTTGGTTTGCTAGTATTTTGTTGAGGATTTTTGCATCTATATTCACGAAGGATATTGGTCTGTAGCTTTCTATTTCATTATACCCTTCCCTGGTTTTGGTACTAGGATGATACTGGCTTCATAGAATGATTTAGAGACAATTCCCTCTTTCTCTGTCTTTTGGAATAGTGTCAATAGTATTAGTACCAATAATTCTTTGATTGTCTGATATAATTTAGCTGTGAGTCCATCTGTTCCTGGACTTTTTTGTTGGCAATTTTTTCATTACCATGTCAATCTTGCTTCTTGTTATTGGTCTGTTCAGAGATTCTATATCATCCTGGTTTAATCTAGGAGGGTTGCATATTTCTAGGAATTTATCCATCTTTTTTCTCTAGGGTGTTTCTGTGGTATTAGTTGTAATATCTCCTGTTTTGTTTCTAATTGATCTTATTTGAATCTTCGCTCTTCTTTTATTGGCTATTCTTGCTAATGGTCTATCAATTTTATTTATCCTTTTAAAAAATCAGCTTTTTGTTTTATTTACCTTTTGTATTTTTTTCTTTCAATTTTATTTAGTTCTGCTCTGATCTTCATCCTTTCTTTTTGTCTGTTGGGTTTGGGTTTGGATTGTTCTTGTTTCTCCATTTCTGTGAGGTGTGATGTTAGATTATCTATTTGTGATCTTTCAAACTTTTTGATGTAGGCAGTTAAAGATATGAACTTTCCTCTTAGTACCACTTTTGCTGTATTCCAGAGGTTTTGATAGGTTGTGTCACTATTATCATTCGGATTAAAGAATTTTTTGTATTCCAACTTAATTTCATTGTTGACCCAATAATCATTCAGGAGCACGTTATTTATGTTTTATTTATTTGCCTGGTTTTGAGAGTTCCTGTTGGAGTTGATTTCTAATTTTATTCCACTGTCGTCTGAGAGAGTACTTGATATAATTTTGATTTTCTTAAATTTACTGAGTCTTTTTTTTGCCTATGATATGGTCTGTCTTGGAAAATGTTCCATGTGCTGATAATAGAATGTATATTCTGCAGTTGTTGGGTAGAGTGTTCTGCAAATATCTGTTAAGCCCATTTGTTGTAGAGTTAGGTTTAACTCCATTGTTTCCTTGTTGACTTTCTGTCTTGATAACCTCTCTAGTGCTGTCAGTGGAGTATTAAAATCTCCCACTATTATTCTATTGTCTATCTCAATTCTTAGGTCTAGTAGTAATTGTTTTATAACTTTGGAAGTTCCAATGTTCAGTGCATATATATCTAGAATTGTGATATTTTCCTATTGGGACTGTTCCTTTTATCATTATATAATGTCCCTCTTTGTCTTTTTTAACTGCTGATGCTTTAAAGTTGGTTTTGTCTGATATAAAAATAGCTACCCCTGCTCACTTTTGAAGTCCATTTGCGTGGAAAATCTTTTTTCACCCCTTTACCTTAAGTTTATGTGAGTCTTTATGTGTTAGGTGAGTCTCCTGAAGACAAGAGAAACTTGCTTGGTGAATTTTTATTCATTCTGACATTCTGTATCTTTTAAGTGGAGCATTTAGGCAATTTACACTCAATGTTAGTATTGAGATGTGAGATACTATTACATTCATCTTGCTTTTTTATTGCCTGAATACCTCGTTGTTGTTGTTATTGTTGTTTTTAATTTTGTTATTGTTATATAGGTCCTGTGAGATTTATGCTTTAAGGAGGTTCTATTTTGGTTTAATTCTAGGATTTGTTTCAAGATTTAGAGCTCCTTTAGCAGTTCTTATAGTGCTGGATTGGTAGTGGCAAATTATCTCAGCATTTGTTTGTCTGGAAAAGACTATCTTTTCTTCATTTGTGAAGCTCAGTTTCACTGGATACAAAATTCTTGGTTGATAATTGTTTTGTTTAAGGGGGCCAAAAATAGGATGCTAATCCCTTCTAGGTTGTAGGATTTCTGCTAAGAAATCTACAGAATTCCTGTGGTAGTTCTTGGAGCAAAAGTTTATGATACGAGTCTCCACACACTGCTCTGTCCAAATGGGAGCTGCAAGCTAGTCCTGCCTCCTGTCTGTCCTCTTAATACCATCCTCAATATACTTCCTAACACTAGCTGCAATTAATATTTCTATTGTTTTACCACATTAACATGGCATTTTATCTGTTTTCATTTGCATTTTTTTCAAATACAAGTAAAATAGAAAATTTCTCACTACTCTGTCAGGTGTTCCCAAGACCACCCTGTGTGGTTCTTATTACTGTGTCAGGAGGCATTAAGATGTGTTAGAAGGACTCATGGAACTCAGAAAAGTTTTTAGACTCTGGATTATGGTTTATTACAACAAAAGAATACAGATTGAAATCAGCAAAGTTAAAAGGTGTATAGGGCAGAGTCCCAAGCTTCAGTTGTCTTATAGGTTTTCCTACATAGGTTACCCGATGCTTTTACCTCACAATTCTTAAGATTCTTTCCTTTGTCATGACTTTAGATAACCTGATGACTATTTGATTAGGTGATGGTCTTTTTGCAATGAATTCTCCAGGTGTTCTTTGAGCTTCTTGTATTTGGATGTGTAGATCTCTGGCAAGGCTGGGAAAGTTTTCCCCAATTATTCCCGCAGATATGTTTTTCAAACTTTTAGATTTCTCTTTTTCCTTGGGAATACCAATTCTTCTTAGGCTTGGACATTTAACATAGTCCAAAACCTCTTGGAGTCTTTGTTCATTTTTTAAAATTATATTTTCTTTGTCTTTTATGGATTGGATTAATTTGAAGGCCTTGCCTTTGAGCTCTGAAGTTCTTTCTTCTGCTTGTTTGCTGAGACTTTCCAATGCATTTTACATTTCTTTGAGTGTGTCCTTCATTTCAAGAAGGTGTGGTTGTTTTTTATTTATGCTATTTCACTGAAAAATTTTCCTTTCATATCCTGTATCATGCTTTTGATTTATTTAAGTTAAATTTCACCTTTCTCTGGTGCCTCCTGGTTAGCTTAATAACCAACTTCTCAATTCTTTTTCTGGGAATTTGGAGATTTCATCTCAGTTTGGATCCACTTCTGGTGAGCTAGTATGATCCTTTGGGGGTGTTAAAGAACCTTGTTTTGTCATATTACGAGAATTGTCTTTCTGGTTTCTTCTCATTTGGATAGACTATGTCAGAGGGAAGATCTGGAATTCAATGGCTGCTTTTCAGATTCTTTTGTCTCGTGGGGTGATCTCTTGATGTGGTGTTCTTCCCCCTCCCCTAGGAATGGGGCTTTCTGAGTGCCAAACTGTATTGATTGTTTTTGCTTTTCTCTGTCTAGCCACGTAGGAGAGCTACTGGGCCCTAGGTTGGTACTGGGGAGTGTCTGCAAGGAGTCCTGTGATGTAATCCATCTTCAGGTCTTGCAGCCACAGATACCAGCATTGCTCTGGTGGTAGTAGCAGGGAGTGAAGTGAAGTCTGTGAGGTAGCAGGGAGTGAAGTGGAGTCTGTGGAGTTGTGTTTTTGTTTAGCGTCTTGGTTTTGTGTTCATTGGCCTCCAGCCAGGGGTGGCACTTTCAAGAGCACATCAGCTGTGGTCCTATAGGGAGGATGCAAACTTGCCCTAAGGACACCTGGTTAACTGTTCAATTTTCTCAGGCAGTGGGCAGGGCCACAGAGCTCCAAAGAGATTATGACCTTTCTCTTCCGCTACCATGGCTGGTAGAGAAAGACCACCAGGTGGGGGCAGGGATAGGTGTGTCGGAGCTCAGCCTCTCCTTGGTCAGGGCTTGCTGTGGTTGCTTTGGCAGATGGGGTGTGGTTCCCAGTCCAGTGGAATTATATTGCCAGGGGGATTATGGCTGCCTCTGCTGAGTCATACAAGTCACCAGGGAACTGAGGGGAAGCTGGCAGTCACAGGCTTCACCCTGCTTCCACTCAACTCACAGTCCTAAAGGCCAGTCTCACTCTCACCATGCCCCACAAACAGCAATGAGTCTATTTCCAGGCAGCCGGTGACCAGGGCTGAGAACTTGCCCCAGACCGTGAGTCTCCCCATTGAGAAAGCAAGCAGACTCATAGTATTATGGCCTCTCAGGGAGCTTGTAGTGGTGATCCAGTTCCTTCAAAGGGTCTGTGAATTCCCTCGGCTTTCCTCTTATCTTCCTGTGGTGGTTCTTGGAGCAAAAGTTTATGATACGAGTCTCCACACACTGCTCTGTCCAAGTGGGAGCTGCAAGCTAGTCCTGCCTCCTATCTGCCATCTTAATCCCATCCTCAATATACTTCCTAACACTGACTACAATTAATATTTCTGTTGTTTTACCACAATAACATGGCATTTCATCTGTTTTCATTTGCATTTTTTCAAATACAAGTAAAATAGAAAATTTCTCACTACTCTGTCAGGTGTTCCCAAGACCACCCTGTGTGACTCTTATTACTGTGTCAGGAGTCATTAAGTTGTGTTAGAAGGACTCAGAACTCAGAAAAGTTTTTAGATTCTCAATTACGGTTTATTACAACAAAAGAATACACATTGAAATCAGCAAAGTTAAAAGGTGTATAGGGTAGAGTCCAGGAGATACTAGGCCCAAGCTTCAGTTGTCTTCTTCTAGTAAAGTTGTGTGAACAGCATTTAATTCTTTTACCAATGATGTGTGTCAATACATATGGAATATTTCCTAACAGAGAAGCTCACTTGAGCTTTATTCTCCAGGGTTTTTTTGGTTTTTTTTTTTTTTTTTTTTTGCAAACTGCCCACATAGGCATGGAGCAATCACATGGTTGACTTTATTCTGTCTCCAACCCCTCCAGAAGTCAAACTGATGCATTATGACCCAAATACTCTCTCAAGTTTCATTGTTAGCATAAGTTATCTGCTATGGCCAAAGGAACTTAGACATATGAATACAGTCTTACCTGGAAGAATAGTCCAAAGACGTAGAGATTTTCTCCCAGGAGCCAATGAGGAGAGAACTTTTTTTCGAAATGTGTGGGATTTGAATATCCCAGACCTGTTGAGTTAACTCTTTCCTGAACAAGCCATCTCCCTGGTCCTGGACCTGACCAGATGACAAAACTTGATTTAGCTTTATCTTAAAATTGAAACATTTTTCTATAATTTATTAAAATACTCCTTAACCTAGTATTTTTTGCTGTATCTATCAACCAAAAAAAAACACTGAAAATATATAAACATAAAAAGTTAAGTGATTAAAACTGATAAAGTTTACAGTTGGAAAGTAACTGAACCTATAAATCTTATGCTTTTGCCTGCCTAAAAGCTGCCTATATTAATGAGCTTTGGGAATTTTTTATGCTTGAAAAAATGCCCCTCCAGTTGGCATGAATCTACGTTTTGATCTCCCCAACAAAGACGTGTGCCAGAGACCTCAGAACGCAAGCTGTGGACCAAAGCAGCTGTGGGCACTGGCAGCTAATGCAGTGGGAAGATTATGGAAATTCTGATCCAACAGGGTTCTTGCTCTGCCCAGCATGCACCTGGGGTATCCTAAACCCTGAGGAAATAGCAGTGCCAAGACCCATTAAGATCATGCAGCAGCTGGGGAATCAGGCCATCAGGCCAGTGACTTCCACTGGGGACCCCAGGCTGACGAGGTTTAGATGGTTATATAGGCCAGAGTCTGTGCAAGAGCACTCTACTAAGGGGAAAAGATGAGAATGAATTCTAGCCTGAATCCCACTTACCAAATCTGAAGTTCTGGCATATGGGGTGCTATGTATTTGGAGGAACGTTCATCTTTTTCTGATATTCATAAAGTTACTATGTGCTAATGATGGCACATCCCAGTAAATGTGGCATCTTCTTAGTCTTCTTCAAGTTAACTAGGAGAGTAAGATCATCTCCCTCTTCTTCATAGCATCATTGTTGAAGAGACCAGAGGTTGAAACCAAACTACACTTGTGAACTAGAAAGTAAACTAATGCTAAATTGATGCTAAAAGCAGTAGCAGAATTTTGGTATTTGCCCTCAGTGAAATCATCATTCCACGCAATACTTTTGAATATCTGCTAATGTCCTAATGCCCATGAGCACATTAAGAAAGGGCCAAAAAATTATCAGGATTCTGAGGAAATGTCACATTTACTGCCAAATTAACAAAGGTCTTAGTGTAAACATAAAGAAGTCAGTTTGTGTTGCAAAAGGTTTGGAATCTAATCTAATATTCATGAATTTATTGGTGGAGTTCTGTCAATGTGGGCTGAAATATTAACAATGTTCAAAAGTAGCAAATCATTTTGTGTATCCCTTTTGTTGTCTTTTAAAGTGGTCATTATATTGATATTAGATACTAATTTCTATAGATATGTAAAACTTTCTGATCATACTTATCCTGCCCCATGCACAATAATTATTTTTCCTTTTAGCAGCTTATTTCCACAAGGACTAAGTCTTGCATTTCATTTTGTTTTCTTCAAAGACAATTAAACTACTTCGAAACTCATGCTAGCAGGAATATTTTTGAAGCCCAATTATATTATAGTTATTTTAATTTTGGTGATCTTATGACATAAATTTATGATTTTGTGATATAGCATAAAGCATTTTCTGCATTATTTTACATTTTGAATGATTTCAATCGCATCACAGATTTTGTTAAACATTAAAATTAAATTTACCTATATTCTCATTTAATAATTATCAAGAAAAATTGTACGGTTCTGTAAGTAACTTATAACCTACTTAAAATATTTGAAGTGATTTACAAGTTACAGCAAATGCAAAGTAGAGTAATTACGGTGAAAATATAGAAAAAAATACTACAATGTGCCAAGGACTGTGCTGAGTGTTTTCCATTTTCTGTATTCTTTAATTCTCATAATAATATTGTGCTTTGAACATTATTATCTCCATTTTACAGAGTGGAAACTAGGGCTCAAGGAATTTAAACGATGCATTCAGGATCATGTGACCAGAATGTGCTGGAAACAAGGCCCACATGCAGTTCTCTAACTCTAATGCCTACTCCCTGAGCCACTGCATTATGCTGCCTCAGAAACCATCGTAAAACAGCATTTTTAAATCCCTTTACCCATAACATAGCATTTTTATATTCTTTTACTATGATTTGAAATTTTAAACTACAATTAGTTTCCTGATTAATGTAAAATAAAAATTAGCATTTCTCAAATCATAGTCCATAGGCCACCTACAACAAAATTGTCTAAAATCATAGTCCATAAGTCACCCACAACAAAATTATCTAAAATTATCAAAAGTCGAGCGACTAGGGTTCTACTGCAGAGGTACTAAATATATTTCTCCATTTCTTGTGGGAGAGTGGAGTTAGGGAGAAAGAATGTGGAGAGTAGGTATGTGACTTTTTAAAAAGCTTCTCCAGATGACTTTTTTAGATGCCAAATTCTGAGACACACTGTTTGTTTGTAAATGATAGTCTAACAGAGAACCCTGAAGAAATGCCACTGCCATGTATCTTTTCAATAAAATTCAGCGAGGACTGCATGCAACAACAGTACTTCTAATTTTGTCAGGTTCTATAATTGTGACTTTGACTTTACTGTGTAGTATCTATTTATTTCTTGCTAGTATGAGAGTAATGTCTAATCTTTTTACACTATTTCTCTTTTCTCTTAAAATGTTTTGTGAATAAATAGTTCCACTGAAATTCTTCAAGTTTATTTATGCTATCTCTGAAAATATTCACATTTATTTCTTATCTCTTTTCGTCAGAAGTAAATACTAGTCATGAATAATTCTGCATTTTAATTTTTTCATTTAGCCACTGACTTAATCTAAAATGGATTTTATATCACGTAGCCTTAAGAATCATCATTATTATTGAGATTATAGGCCTCCTTAAAAAAGAATTAAGTGAACACTAGTAAGCCATAATATTTCATTATTGTTAGCAGAGTATTAGTATAAATAACTGAATATCACAGGGTAAAGTAATAGGTAATATTTTTAGCTATATGTTTTCAAACACACACACATACATACACATATTTACACAGAAAGTCAAAGTCAAAATATTGGTTACAGAATCCTGATCAGATTTGTGTTGTATCACTGACTATGCAGAAACAGCCACTCAGCATCCAGCTTCACAACTTTCCCTACAGAAAAGCAAGCATCATGCCCCACCTGCTATTTTAATACCCATGGGGAAACACAATCTAATCAGGCTTAGGCAGCTTTGGCCAAGTTATCCAAAATGAGGGCATAACATTAATTCATAATTCAGTGAAGGTGTATCTGTAGGGGGCAGAGATAACACAATCCATTTACTTTGCTTTGTGATGATCCAGTTTGATATAATGCTAGAATTTGGATCTAAGAAAATTAAAAAGCAGTGAGTCCTTCTCCCCAGTTTCTCAAATATAAGATGCTTTAGGTAAACTGTTGATAAATTCCAGCTTACCTCAAATTCTGATTTAATTTTTCGAGTCTTTATGCTGTAGTATTTATATTTTCGAAACAGTGTGCATAGATATTAAATAGTGTAGACTATAGGTATATTGAGATAACTTAGTAGTCAGCCTGTTTGAGACTAGGCATGCTCAGAAAGTTGTATCTGAAGGTTTATTAAACCTGGTGAGGTTAATGATAATGTAATAATAGAACCACAAACATAAATTCAAAAAGGTTAGCATTTCTGAATCTTTATACTTGATTTCATAGCTTGATACATTGCTGTACATTTACTCTGATCTGTGTCCAAGAATACCTTCAGTGTTCAAAGAAATATTATTATTTTCCACTGTTAAATTATTTAACAGTTCAAAGAAATATTATTATTTTCCACATTTCTTCCTGGAGAAAGCCTCCAAGGAGGAGAGAAACAACCTGAGTAATATGAAGAGGTTCCAAAATAAGAGCTTAGCAAACTGGAGTTCAAAGACTTTACTGTGGCTTCTCCTATAACACAGAGTTCAAAGTAGCCATATGTGGGATTTAGGAACATAATTTTTTGACTATGTTCCTCCTCCTTGAATCTTTCTTCCTCTAGTATAGCATGGCTACATCCTCTCTCCTATGTGACGATTTTCTCCTGTCTTTCAAATCTAGTACTGGGATGTCTTTGATCATCTCAAGTGTGATGTAGTATCACTTACCCTTTCTGTGCTGCAGTCTGTTTATTGGGTTTACTCTTCTTAGTATCTCTTGTCTTGTCCTCCAAATTCCACCTTTTTTGTCTGAAACAAATCTCACATTAAGCTCTTTGTTCAAGGCAACTGGCAGATTTTACAAAACCTAAAGTTCATGCAATTAGCAAAGAAACAGTAGACTATGCAGGGTAAATGTGGACTACTCCTAATATGAGAAGGTCTAAGAACCCTGTAGGTCATTATCAAACTGCCAGGTTTCAACAAAATAATCAATAATTGCCAAATAAAAACACATTGAACCAAAAATGCGAGTGAGAGGGAAGCAGATTAGAGATCCCTGTCTTTAAAGTAATAAACATTAGAGAGAATTAACTGATTTATGAACTATTAACATCTTTCATTCATTTAAATACTGTTAAGTAAGAACTTGGTGAAGGGTGACAGAAAAAATGTGGGTCTTGTAGATTGGTTAATTTGCTTGTTTAAAACTTCAGTGTATCCAAGAAAATCAGTTTGACTTTAACAAAGGTGAAAAAGTATCAGAAGATACTCTTCAGCTAAACAGTAGCAATTAAGAAACTTTCTTCACAGGAAGTGAAACAAAAAAGAATCATTAGTTTTGGATATAGTGTTTCTATTTTTATGAGATTAATGGATACCCAGTTTATTTTCTTGTCTTAAAATTTCTTTTGAAAATGAGCTAAAAATCAACCCAATTATTTTTGACAGTCCTGATATAAGAACAAATACACAGAGTTGTTTGATCTTGGTTTCTAGGGAGCTGGGATCAAAATCGTACCCACCCCTTAGCAAACCATATTCCTTCTTGGACAAATCAATAAACTTATGTCATTGTTTGTGAAAGAGGAAAGAAGATAATATGTTTTAATTTAATGGGAAGGGATATAGCATAATATCTGTATATAATTGGAAGCTCAGTAAATAGCTTTTGAAACTGGTCATATAATCTGTTGAGGCATTCCCTTCAAGTCCTAGCTTGGTTTTACATGGAATAGAACAAAAATATTTCTTTTATTTTAAATAATCTTGCCATATTATTCTTCACCTTGAGTAAGCATCTAAAGAGATTGAAGAACCACCGCAGATGATGTCTGACAATAAGTTACATTATGGATCACGCTATGGATACAGTAGGATAATTTTTAATTTACAGAGATTATATAAACAGTAATGTCTTTGTTTCATTAAATAATTCTGATAAAGCTGCATAGATCTAAATATGAGGGTATTATCTCAGTTGTGATTGTCAATAGTTTTATTATTACCTCTTTCTTTTCTCCACAAATTAGAAAAACCTCAAGAATAGTGCACAAAAGTGCAGATGCCACACTGTGTTTAAACCTTGGCCCTGCTGCATAATTGCTGTGGGACTTTTTGCCTTCACCAACTTCTCTGTGTTTTCACAGATAATGATAGTGATATTATTCCTCAAAAGACTGATGAAATGATTTAACTTTACTAATGATTAACACATATTCAAAAACATTCCTGGCCTGGCATATTAGCACAGAAATATTAGATATGTAAATTGAGCATTATTACATTTCACAGTCAATATTTGTTTCAGTTAACCATTTTAAAAAATATCTTCAAACTCTACCTTCTTTCACCTCTGATCTTCGATTTGGGATAATTTCCCTTAAAGACTTTCAAATCTTAAAATAGAATATATTACGGGTAAACTCTCTGGGTTTATTTTTTTGGCTAAAAACTATCTTTACTTTACCTTCCTTTATAATATGCAATGCTTCTGGATGCAGAACTAAAGTTTATATTTTCTGACAACATAAATGATATTATCCTAAGGTCTCAGGGCTTCTATTTTTACTGTTAAGAAGTTCATTGTCAATCTAATTGCTTTACTTTGGAGATTCTCTCTTTTTATCTTCTCCACCCACCCCTATTATACACATACAATCACTTTGTCTTTCTTAAATTCTTTTAATTTTTAGGTTTCAGTACCATAAATCTAGGTGTGAATTATGTAACTAACCTACTTTGATGTTTACTCTGCTTGGAGCCCAGTGAGTTTCCAAGGTTTGAAGATCAATGGCTTTTACCAACTCTTGAAAATCAATAGCCATGGTCTCTTCAAGTCCTGAACTCTCATTTTTTTTTTTTTCGTTTTGTTTTCTCTTGCTAGAAAGTTTGGTAGTTTTTGTTTTCCAAGTATCTTAGCTTTTTTAAATATTTTCTATTTTTTAGTTATTTAAACTTTAGTCAGAATAATTTCTTTAGACATTTCTTCCACATCACTATTTTTCTATTGCACTATATATAATCTGCCACCTAACCTTTTTAAGTTATAAATTCTTACTAGTGAAGAAAGTAGTTTTTAATGAACACATAATAATTGTACATATTTATGAGGCACAATGTAATGCTTCAATATGTGTGCATATTTTGCAATGATCAAATTAGAATAATCAGCATATCCATCATCTTAAAGAGTTATAATTTCTTTGTGATTAGAACACACAAAACCCACTTTTTTAGCTATTTTTTATATATCATACCTAATTTTTGGTTGTAGTTACACTACTGTGCCATAGGACACTAGAAATTATTTTTCCTTTCTGATTGTAACTTTGTATCCATTGATCATCCTCTTTTCATCTTCGTCTCCCTCCTACTTTCCCCAGTCTCTGATAACCACTGATTTATTCACCACTTCTATGAGACAATTTTTTTTAGATTTCACATAAGAATGAGAACATACTCCGCTTGTGTTTCTGTGTCTGGCTTATCTCACTTAACATCCTCAAGATTCATCGATGTTATTGCAAATGACAGGATTACATTCTTCCTCATGGCTAAATAGAATTCCATTTTGTGTATATATATCACATTTTATTTATCCATTTAACCATTGTTGAATATGTAGATTGATTCCATAACTTTCTCTGTGAATTGGGCTGCAATAAACATGGGAGTGAAAATATCTCTTTGACATACTCATTTCATTTCCTTCAGATACATACTCAGCAGTGGAATTGTTAAATCATATGACAGTTCTATTTTTAATTTTTCAGAAAACTTTATACTGTTTTCCATCATGGCTGTACTAACGTACAGTCCCACCAACAGTGATAATGATCTCCTTTCCTCTACATCTTCACCCAAACTTGTTACCTTTTGTCTTTTTGATAATAGCTATTCTAAGTGGAGTCAGGTGATATCTCATTGTGGTTTTGATTTGTATTACTGTTATGATTAGTGATCTTGAGCACTTTTTCATAAAGGTCTTTAGTCTGTGTTTTAAGCACATTACTTTTTGTTGTTGATTTGTTTGCACTCCTTATATATTACAGATATTAAAATTTTT